>NC_067401.1:399027400-399327400 GCF_016432865.1 Antechinus flavipes
CAAGCTGGATAGGTTTTAGGTACAGATCTAGATTGTGTCTGCTCTTCATCTGCAATCCTTGCTAATAACAGAAACGTGGTCAATACACCAGCTGCTTAGTTTCTTGGTAATTCTCAGCTATGAACTAAATAGAAAGTGGTGTTCCATCCTATTTGCCATGTATGTGAAGAAATAAGCTATAATAAAATGAAGAAACCTTACTTATATGAAGGAATAAAAGCAGAATCTTTGATACACCTGTAGAGCTATCAGGTTCTGCTAGGTATCAGTGATAACTGAATAATCACATGTAAGTACAGATAGCTACTTTGAAGACAGTATGAAGTGAACTGAACTGGCTTTCTCATCCTAGTCTTGGAAAATGAGAAGAAAAGTATCAGTAAAAGCAGACTCTTTAAAAAGGTCAAGATTTTTGAAAATAGTGTTATAGCTGTAACAATCCTGTGTGTGTGCGTGTTATGTGTACACAATGTATAGTTTTTATTCAGCATCTAGCTCATTACTGTGAACTGCAATGAATTGGATTCTGTAAATGAAATTATGACTTTATAATTCAGCTTAGTTATTTCATTTGACAAATGTTTAACAAATACTTTCTATATATACACTGCATTGTCTTGAGTTTGGGAGTTGAAACCCTGCATATTCTTAAGGAGCTTACAACCAAATTACAATAATACAGATTGTGACATTTTAATTCCTAGTAAAGTCTTACTCTAGTACTTCATCACAACACAGAGATGTTTATGCTTTTTCAAAGGTTTTGTAATTGGAATGTAGAGTTCTACCATCTTAGAAAGGCCATAAAGATGGATTCAGTGATGAAGGATGAGTCTAGTTTTGGGCAGGGTAGAAGCAAGGACAAAATGCCAATTAGTTAATTACTACCGAAACTGATAGGAATATTCAGTTTTCAGGTTCTATTTAGAGAGTGATAGATAATTGAGAGTTTATGCCTTAGATAAATTTACTTCAGTTTATTGTCTTGGGCCTTTGGGGAGGAGAATCTGAAATAATTATGAGATTTTCTGTAAGCTCAGATCCAAGGTGAATTTAGTTTATCAGGGTATAATAGTGGAATGAAATAATTTATCCAATTGTCACTGGATTTGTGTATTTAAGCTTACTCTTCAAGAGCCATATTGTTGACAATTCTACATTTTGTTTCTATTTGCTTTTTAAAAAGGTAAGTCATAAAAAAATTTGAACTTAAGCCTTTGGTTGACGCTTTTGACTTTTCCTTAATTCAAGATCTGTCCTGTTATCAGTGCAGTTCCATTTTAGTCTTTCTGTTTTTGTTGATAGTGAATAAACATTTCCCAAAACCAAAATGGAATGGCATACATTTTTTTTAAGATATGAGGTTAATCTCAGAATTTTGAGAGACACTTGCACCATCTGAAACTCTTTATTTCCAAATTTTTATTGATTATTGACTTATCTCCAATACATTGCTTAAAACATTATCTGCCACTATGCTACTACAATTATATAAGAAAGAGCAGCTAGGTGGCACAGTGGATAGAGCACCAGCCCTGAAGTCAGGAGGGCCTGCCTTCAAATCTGATCTCAGTCACTTAATACTTCCTAGCTGTGTGATCTTGGACTTAACCTCCATTGCTTCAGATATATATAATGGCGTAGCACATTGTTTTACTTTTTTCCTCTTTTGTAAGTTGTCATGGCCACAAAAATTGTTATTAAGTGGCCATCCAAGTAGTAATAAGCTTAGATTGGACCTCAGCAAAAATATTTCATTGCTGGACCATACTCAAAATCTTGCTAGCATGATAGAATCCTCCAGATTTGCATTCTGCTGACATAACCTTGCTGAACCCAAAGTTACTTTCAGAAAGTGTGAAATTAGTACTTTGTAAAAGACTTAATAAGAATATTAAATTCATTTTTAAAAAACATAAACCAGAATGTTGTATTACTGAATGAGGCATATAGATTCATATGATTTGATGAGGTTTTTACTTCTTTGTAAAAATGTAATGCCTGATATAGGATCTATTTTCTGTGTTGGTACTTATTTCTTGTATGGTATTTTTATAAGGTTACTTAAAATTTAGTATGGAGAAGATAATATTTTGCAGTGTTTTTGATTCATTTTCAGATTGAAAATATTAGAAGAAAGCATAATTATTTGCCTTTCATCATGGAGCTATTAAAGACTTTAGCAGAACACCAGCAGTTAATACCATTAGTAGAAAAGGTAAGTTATGATTATTTGTTAAGTTTATCGGAATTTATTTGAAATCTTAATTTTGGCAAGTATTTAAATTTTATGGTTTTGCTTTTAGTTAGGATAATACATGTAATAGTTGTGGTTGAGAGAATAGAAAAACTTTTTTTTTTTTTTTTGTGCCACTTTTGAAGTTTTCATATTTTTGAATTTCCAGTATTGAGTTCTAAGATTTAATTGAAAAATTAGCTTTCTATAGGTCTTGTTCTTTGATGAAAAATGATTTTTTACATAGTGCAATTGTTTGTTCTTAAACAGTTGCTAGGAACTGAACATTGTTTTCTAGGGTACCCTCCTGTAAAATTCAAACTCCTTGAGGCTAGGAACTTTTTTGGTTTTGTTTCTTTTTATTAGATACACATTCTGTTTAAAAGCAAGATTGGTCATAAAATTGTATTATTACCACTTTAAAAAAAAAAATGTTGAGTTAGAATGTGACTGTCTTCCCATCCTGGATACTCTCTCTTCTATGTTGAGTTTCTTCCTGATACTGTTATCTTATGTCCAAATCATCTCCTCCTTTGTGGAATCACTCTTCATCTCCAGCCTATTAGGTGTGGGTATGTTTTTTAATACTATGTTGTTAATCTTTCATGTTCTCTCTCTTGGCTACCTTATCAGCTCTGATGGGTTTAGTTTTCATCTCTACAGATCTAAACATTTTTCTCTTCAGCTCAACTTCCTGTTATTAGTATATATATATATAAGTCTATAGATACAGCTTCCTATAGACATCTCATCATGTTATACCTTAAATCTCAAAGTCATCATGTCAGAAATGAAACTTCTTTCCAGCCATGCCTTTTCCAAACTTCCTTATTTCTTTTGAGGGTACCATCATCTTCCCATTCACTGGGAAGCTCCTTCCCCTCTCCATCTCCACAGTTTTGGACATTTGCAAAGCTTCATGGGTTCTTTCTACCTATTTCAAACATATTCCAATCCAAGTAACACTGCTACTACCCAAATTCAGGTCCTTATTACCTTTTCTTATACTGTTATAATCACATTCTAGTTACTGTTTCTGCTTCCAAGTGGTTTTCTCCTGAATATCCACTTAGCTGTCCAAATTATCTTCCTTAAGATTTCAGTATGATTGTGTCATTTCATTTAAAGAAAAGTTTTAGTAGTATTCCATTTTTGCCTGTAGGACAAAATATAAATACTTATTACTGTTTCTTACTGTTTCATCTTTCGAAATTTATTTCATGTTACCTTTCACATACTCTGTTCCAGCCAAACTGGCCTATAGTCTATTCCCAGTACTTGGCATTATATCTCTAGGACTTTGGGCCTTTGCTTAAGCCTGAAATGTTTGTCCTTCTCATCTATTTTTCTTAGAATCCTTCTTTCCTTAAACTCTTTGCTCATGTTCTTTCTCCTTTGCAAAGCATTTTTAGATCTCTTTTTTGTTTGTTTTAAATTTTCGAATTATCTTCACTTACTTAACCTATGAACATGTTATATTTTCAGGAAGCATAATTTCCTGAAGGACAGGAGCAATAATTTTTCTTTCATATTTCTTTGTATTAAGCAAACAGGTACTTAATGTTGTTTGTTGAATGAATGAACTTCTCCAAACAGCACTTAGTATTTTAGGTGCTATAGCACAGTGATTTTGTATGAATTTCCAGAATGAATTGATGAAGCAGTGGACCTGGAATCAGGAAGATTTGAGTCAAACTGTTATACACCTCAGACACTTAGTGGCTTTGTGAACCTGGGCAAGCTGCTCAGCCTTAGTTTTCTCAACTGGAAAGTAGGGGATAATAATAGTAGCCAGTTCTTGTGATTGTTATGAGTAGCAAATAAGAAAGTGCTTATCACATTGCTTGGTGCACTTTGGGCACTTAATAAATGCTTGTTCTCTTCCCCTTCCTCTCACACAGCAGTAAATATGAGCACAATAGGTAAAATTTACTATTGTTTTGTTTAAACTTAGAAAACATGATTTTGTTTGACTTGTAACACATTATCCATGCTTAAAATAAAGTTAGGGAGCTTACTCTTTTACATTGTTTTTAAGTTGAGGATTCTTTTTGTATAGAAAGCTCTCTTCAACATGTTGTTATTTTGCAATTTTATTAATAATTCAGATTTAGCTTCTTTCTGTCTCCTGTTTTGTACGTCAGCAAAACTTTTTAAGTTGCATTGTAGAAAATTGTTAATTTTTATTTTTCAGAATCTACACTGAAGTATATTTCCTTCACATACTTTTTTAATGACATTGAAGTAAATTTTAATTTAATCAGAATTTGAACAATAGAAAAATCAAAGATCTACTTTTGTGGGAGGAAAATACACTTAAACATATAAATATTGGGATAATTTTTTAAGCCATTTTTTAGCAGCATTTCATGCAAGAGTACAATAATTATGTTCACAATGATGAGCCCAATGTGATTTTTAAAAATAAGTTTCCTAATAGCACAAAACTTTACTTTATGTTCAGTGTAGTTTTAGTATTATATATGTGTATGCTCCTGTTAATGAAAATATTAATTAAAACATCATTTTCCTTTTTGCTTAGTTAGATGGTAGAGTGGAAACACTGAATTTGGAGACGAGTTCAAATTCTCTCTCATATTAACTGTATGGCCATGGGCAAGTCATTTAACTGAGCCTCAGATTCCTTATCTATAAAGATAGTAATCCATTTGGAACCTATCCTTATTAAATCTTAATAGTAGGTAATATTTATATCAGACTTCATAACTCTTGGAGCAGTATATAAATGTCAATTACTAATATTATAATCAAAAGACTATTTATGGAGCAAGCTATTCTTGGCAACAAAGTTGAAAGGTCAGTTTCAAATAGAAAGGCATCAGAAATCAAATAAAATCTTGTGTGATTTCTGCTTAACACTGAAGGAAATGGGCTTTATGAATTATTTCATAGAAATGTTCATATGACTTAATAACATTTCAACAAAGGTAACATGCCCTAAAATTAAATAAATTGTGAGAAAATTTTTTCCAAGTTATAAGGGAAAATCTCAATTGTAGCTTTTAAATTTGTGTCATAGTCTGTCTTTTAATTTCTAGGCAAAAGAAAAACAGAATGCGAAGAAAGCTCAAGAAACCAAATAAAGAGGATGCTTGATGGAAGATGTTTCTGATCTTTGATGAAAAAAACAATAAGTATACAGGACTTTTAACAACATCCTATATGGTCCAGCGCACGTTTGACAATAGTAACAATGTCTCACCTTAAATGCATGGATTCATACAATCTTTTCCCCTTACCTGCATCATGTGCATGTAGTGCATATTAAGTAAAAGTGGTATTTAGAGTTGCTTGACCAAATTCCATTATTTTATGTTTATATCTGAATTCCTGATAGCTTCTCTGAAAATAGAACTACTGTCATGCACCTGAAATGCACAAGTGATATTCTTCTAAACTGTTCCTAATTTATCTTTTAGTCTTTTGTCCCCACAAATAAAGATTAAGATTTATAATAAAACAGAAAAATGCTACACCTTAATGTAATAATATTTGGATCATTTTTGCTTTCTTAAATCTCATCATTAATGGAACAGTTTGGTACATCTCTTTCTCATTGGTACTTATTATTTGGAAGTTTTAAATAGAATTTTATTTTTTGTTTTCTATGCTGTGTAGTTGGTAATATTTTAATTACAAAACCCATTTTAAAAAAGTGTAATACCTAAGGATTTCCATTTCTATCAGTGGAAAAAATAACTAGCCCATTTTTATTTTGGGAAACTTTAAATGCTTTGGGGAAAGTTATTTTTGTGGAACATGTGAGTATCATGTACTTTAAAGCATATTTTTTTCTTAATGACAGTTATATTTTATATTTTAAGATTTTCACATTTTGGCCATGCTATTTTTTAAACTGATACTCTGTTCTGAAATTGTTTTTTAAATTTGGTGATCTTACACATCAGAGGAATTTCTTTAAAATGGGGATGTAGGTAGAGACCAATATGATCTTCCATTAAAAAATAAATAAATAAAAAGATGGTTCAACCAATGCTCGGAGTGCCCTTGAAAACATTTTTGTAATCTGGGGCTTCATCAAATTTTACTTCATGTCATACTTGTCATGTTCACAATTGAAATCTCATAAATCCTATTTATATAAAAGGAAATTCCAATTTGCTTTGTGAATTAGGCCCATTACTAATGTCAGTTTTCAAAGGATGTTCCTGTTTTAGGAAATACCTCACCGTAATGATTATATTACTTTAAAATTTGACGAGATATAAATAAAGCAATTTAATGACAGTTTTTTCTCTGTGCATAATTTACTGATCTTAAGACAAAAGAGCAGCAAGACTCTCTCCACTCCTCTCTGTCTTCTAGTCTGACTGTGTTCTTGCCTCAATATTCACTAAACTCAAAATAGTTCCCAGTTGCTTCAAAGATAAAATACACATTTCTCTTTTAAAGCCTCACACCATGAACTCAGCCTTACATCACTCTTTCTTGTAGTCTTAACAGATAAACTGATCTTGCCATTCATTTCCTATTGTACTTTATCTCCTATTTCTGTCCCTTTCATTGGCCTAAAATACTCTCGCTTCTAACCTCTATCTTGTAGGATCCTGAACTTCCTTCAAGACTTAACTTAAGCATTATCTTTTTCATAAATCCTTTCCTAATTGCCACAACTGCTTCTCTTTATGCTATACTCTCTAAACTATCACTTTTATAAGGTTTTTATTTGTGTTTGTATGTTTATAGTCACTCACGATAGAATGTAAGCTACTTGAAAAAAACTGTTTTCCCAGCACAGTGTCTTATCACATAATAGTACCTTAATGCTTGTTGATAGATGTCTAAAATCAGTAAATCTGGGATTAAAATCCAGGTCATCTGACCCTAAATCTACTTTTTTCCTTGTACCACATTGCCTTGGTCAGTTGGGTAGCATATTATCTTTGAACAGTAACTAATTTTCTTTATAAAATTTTTCTAGATGCCATAATAATTTTTATTTTATTTTATTTTATTCAGCTATCCTTTAAGCCTTTACTATAAGAAAGGCACTTTTCTAGGGTTTGGTAAATCCCTGCCTTCAAGATGTTTACATTAAAATGAGGGAAATTGAGAGAGAGAGAGAGAGAGAGAGAACACTTAACAGTGGGGAAGGAGGAGATAATTATTTTTCTAAACCATGAAAAAAGAGAGATTCTAAGAGGCAGAAAAAGAATTGCATTTCAGGTGTGGGAAATGGAATAAGGGAAAGCATAGAGGTAAGATTTGACCTTTCAATTTCTTATTAATGGCACAATATGCCTGGAACATATATAGGATGAGGAATAATGAAGTAAGAGTGGAAATTAAGGTCATTGCTGGATCATGGATGATTTCAAATGCCAAGGCAAGAAATTTGTATTTTATCATATAGATAAAAAGTTTTTGATCGGGGGAATAATATGAACAGACATACATGTCTTAGGAAGATAATTTTGCCAGCTGTGTGGAAGATGAATTGAAAAGGGAAGAGATTAGATGCAGAGAAACCAATTATATGAAGCTATGTTACTAGTTCTAGTGGGAGCTAAGATAAAGACACTATGGAGAGAAAGGAATATAGAGCAAACTTGAAGAGTTATATAAATGCCAGATAGGTTTCAGAGGGATTTATGAACTTTGATGGGAAAAGATTCACTTTTTTCACTTAGCAACTAAAATTGATCATATCCTTCAATTATGAATTGGCAAAAAATAGTATTGTCAGTACCCATGACTTTGTCACCAGTATCTTTGTCAACAGATATTTTCCCATCACATTATAGAATAGATATCTCAAAATATTGTTAACACTCCACTACTACAAAGTTGCTGTGGTGATAATGAACTAAACTATGGAAGCTTTGATTCTATTTGCAACAATGTATTTTTGCAAATAGGAATTTTTAACACTTGTAACCTTCAAAAAAAATTGAAATTGGTTAGATAACTAACATGTTTGTTACCATGTCAAACTGTTTCATGTCTTTATTTAAACTAAACAGCAACTGCTTTCATGTTGATGTCTAAAAATAAAATTTAACTTTAACTAGCTTTTATTGTAAATGTATAGTCTTATTTAACAACTTAATAAATACATTACTATGTTAACTTTTTTTTAAAATTAAAACTCTTCATTCTCAAACTATATGCATGGATAACTTTTCAACACTAATCCCTGCAAAACCCTGCTCCAATTTTCCCCCCTTTCTCCTAGACGGCAAGCAATCCAATATATGTAAAACATGGTAAAAATATATATTAAATTCAATATATGCATACATATTTATACAGTTACCTTGCTGCACAAGAAAAATAGAATCAAAAAGGAAAAAAAATTGAGAGAAAATAAAATGCAAACAAGCAACAACAAAAAGAGTAAAATGTTATGTTGTGATCCACACTCAGTTCCCATGGTCCTCTCTCTCAGGGTGCAGATGGTTCTCTACATCTCAAGAGTATTGGAATTGGTCTGAATCACTTCATTGTTGAAGAAAACCACGTCCATCAGAATTGATCATCATATAACCTTGTAGCCTCGGACAATGATCTCCTGGTTCTGCTCATTTCACTTAGCAGAACTTAGTTCATTTAAGTCTCTCCAGGCCTCTCTGAAATCAACCTGCTGGTCATTTCTTATGGAACAATAATATTCCATAACATTCATATGCCATAACTTATTGAGCCATCCTCCAACTGATCCACTCAGTTTCCAGTTCTTTGCCACTACATAAAGGGCTGCTACAAACATTCGCACATGTGGGTCCCTTTCCCTCCTTTAAGTATATCAACATTTAAAAAATATGTTGATGACAGTATTTCAATATATAGTGTCCTTTGTAAAACTATGTATTTTATACATTGAAAACTGCTGAATAGGTTCCGTAAGTTTCACCAAATTGCCAAAACAACTGTTATTGTTTTGGACCATGATTTTGGGAAGAGCTGCCATGATGTGCAAGTGAATTGGATTTAAGTGAGAGAGAACTTTGCAAGATCACCAGCTTCACTTTTCCCTCCAGAACCATCTTGCTCCAGTGACCAAATACAGATCAGGATGATTGGAAATGGCCCCGAATGCAGTGGGAGTCAAAATACCTTGGCTAAGACCAAGGGTTAAGTTTCACTATATGAATATATGCTTAATGGTGTAGAGTAGCATCAAGGGTTGGTATTCAGTCAGTAAACATCTATTAAGTGCCTATTATGCAAAAGGCACTCTGCTCTCAAGAAACTCACAATCTAATGCAGATGAGTAACAAACTGAAAAAGGAAGGAAGAAAAGTACCCAGGGGTGGAGTATGATTGTATAGCCAGGGGGGAAATATGAGGTGTTTGCCCAGGTCTCCCTCCTTAAAGGATCCAGAGGAGCTTTCTGATGTCCACAGGAACTCTCAGTCTGAGTTAGATTCCCAAGGGCAGGGGGCTAAGATAAGGTGTGAGTTTCAGATTTGCTTTGCGTTTTCAGGAAGATGAGTTACTGGGGACTACGATGAAGTCCAGGTGAATAGACAGGTGAGAAATGATGGCCAATGAAGTCCAGGTGAATAGGTGAGAAATGATGGCCATGGTTGTGAGTGCTTAAAGAATGTCTTTAGGGGAAAACAGATTGGCCAAGGAGTGGGGTAGGGAGATGGGGTGCCTTTGCATTATAAATTTATACCACTATGCTAGAATTTTATAGTTGGAAGTCAATTTAGGGACAATTTAGGATGATGCAGTGGTTAGTGAAAGGCTTAGAGTCATCTTCCTGAGTTCAAATTTGGCCTCAGACACTTGTCTGAGCAGGTCTCTTAACACTTTGTCTCAATTTTTTTACATGTAAAAGCTAGAGAAGTGCAATGTTCTTCTCCAAAATATAATGTTCTCTGGGAGCAGGTTTCTTGGGGGGCTTCTGGGAGCAGCCTTTATTTCAGTTTAGTGTAATAATCACCTCAAATGCAGCCAGGAGTTAAAATCCAAATCCTTTATTTTTTCCTTTTAAGTCTTGTCTCCTTCCTTGGCCCTGGTTAGCTTTCTTAGAGCCTTATCTCTCCTTGGTTCCGAGAGCTCCTGCCACTAGTCCTTTGCCTCTGCTAGCTTCAGCCTCCAGCCAGCACAAAGGTGGAAGATGGAATGAATCTGTCTTTCCTAAAAGCTTCTAGTGGGCTTCTGTTTCTGACCCTAAGAGCTCCTTGCTTATATGCTGTACACTGAGTACACACCAATCATTATATCAGTGGGAAACTATTATTTGTTGTAGGATTAAATCAATTTAAACTAGATTTAAACATTGTCTCCTCAATTCCACGTAGTACCTTGTTTCAAGTTCTGGCCCATAACATCTCCTTGTAGGATCAGATCAATCATACTGAACCGTGCTAAATTAGATAATTGTCTGTATCAATTCCACTGTCTTAGTACCTTATAAGAATCTTAACAGAGAAGGAAATGGTAAACTATTCTAGACAAACCAAGAAAACCAGATAGAGTTTTTGAACACGACTGAGCACTAATACTTTTGTGATCATTTAGTCTAATCTCATTTTGCATATGAGGGTTGGGGCTCCAAGAGATTTTTGATTTGCTTCAAGTGCAAAAATCACAAAACTAATCAGGGGACAATGTCAGGTAGAAGCCTCACCCTGGAAAAGAAGTAAGGATTTTGTTTGTTTATTTTGTCTTTTGTAATTTAAAGAGGGGTGATCGTGGTAGAAAATTGAATTTTATTGTGTAAGGAGTTTTTTTTTTTTTCCTAGTGAATATTTCTAATAGTTTTTTAAATTAAAATTGTAAGAAAGAAACCAACCTCTTTACATTCCTTGCCTTTACAAAGGAGGAAAATAAGTACAATCTTCATAAGCTTACTTCCATCCCCTTCTTTCCAATTTAGCTTCCACTAGGACTATTAAAATAACTTCATACTTGTTTTCTCTGCATCAAATCTTTCCTTTTTCAATTCATCTTCCACATAATTGGCAAAATTATCTTCCCAAGACACATCTGTTCATTTTATTTCCCTGTTCAAAATTATCTATAGGATAAAATATAAATTCCTTACCTTGGCATTTGCAATCATCCATGATCCAGAAATGACTTTAATTTCCAGCCTTATTTCATTATTTAATTACCATCATTCACCTGCTTTCTTTTGTTTCCTTAATATTTGTGACACTAGTATATGTTAATGTGTAAAATAAGGTCTGAAAAGAATTAGTAAATATACCAGGAACTGTGCATTATGTTTTATAACATAAGTATCTGTGCTTCTACATGGTATAGTAGATTTTTAAAAATATAAAGATCCATCAAAATAACCAGCAGCCTTCTTTGCTTTTCCTAATATTATAATCTTATTCACATTTAAGAATATAATCTATCTTTTGTCCTCAAAATTGTGTGGAACTCAGACATTCAAAATTAAAATGTTCAAATGGACAAATTCCACAAACATTACACCTTTATGTGTTCAGAACATTATACCTTAAGGAAGTGCAAAGGCCCAGGTCTTCATGGAACTGACGGCATAGAGTCATTAGATGTTAGATTGGAAAGAACTCTATATTCAGTTTAGTACAACTTTCTTAATTTATAGATGAGAAAACAGGTTCAAAGAGGGTAAATGATTTGCTGAGTGCTGAGAGTAAAAGAACAAGTATACAACCAACTATAAGAAAAATAACCTGATAACTGTTGCATTAGAATGACATGAAAAATTAAACCCACAATTTATTTTGGAGAAAAGTGAAAAAGTGAACCAACTTTTTAGGTTGGTGAAAGGTATAAAAGAGAAGATAAAGAGAAAGGGAGAAAATAAACATCGACACCAGGACCTATTCCAGTGATACATTTTAAAAATTCTGATGTCTGAAATGGCAATTTGTTAGACCTTTGATGTGATTCTTTATGTAATGGAAGCAGGTATATATATTATCATATATTGAGATATGTCCTCGCCTACATTTGTTCTCTCCTCTCTACTTATACAGCTACCACTCTAGTTCAGGCCCTCTTTACCTCTTCATTGGATTATTGAAACAGACTCCTATTTGGTCTCTCCCAAGTCAATTCTCTTTTCAATCCATTTTACATTTAGTTGCCAAAGTGATTTTTTTAAAGCACAAGTCTGGCTATGTCACCTCTCTTTTCCCCTTCCCCCTTTCTGCTCTTCTTAACTTAATAAATTTTTAGTGGGGTTCCCTATTATCTCTATATCAAATATAAGGTTCTCTGGTAAAATTTTAGTTTTAATTTAAAATTCTCTCCCTCCTTTTATCCCTCCCGTACCCAGTGAGAAAATAAAAAATACAACAGCCATTCTATATATACATAAACTCTTGTTTTGCATTTAAACTTCTTCACAATGTGACTGTACCTTCCCAGTTTTCTAATACATCGCTCCCATACAGTCCAGTCAATATTCCTAACATATGATGTTCACCATTCCTTACATAGAACGCTCCATCTCCTATCTCTCTGACTCTACACTAGTTCTTCCACTACCTTGGAATACTTACCTTCCTCCTTCAGCTCTAATCTTGGAATCCTTTATTTCTTTCAAGATTTATATTACCATGTTCTATGAGAGGCTTTTCCCGGTCTGTTCAACTGCTAGTACCTCTATTCCAAAGTTATCTGATTTTATTTCTATTTGATGCATACCTACTTATATGACCAGGGTCTCCTAGATTAGAATGGGAGCAGGTGCTAATTTCATTTTTGTTTTTGTAAACTTAGTAATTATTAGCACAATAAGTGCTTACTTAATATTTTGGCACTATATTTGAACATGGAAATGATCTTGGATTTTTGGAGATTATACCAGTGAAAGCCAACCTTTAGCAGCTTCTGCTACATTAGCAAGACTTTATGTCCAGAGCCAATGGCACTATTTTGATTTTAGGGGGACACCAAAGTTTAAATATAGAGAAACTCATCAATAATAGGTTAGGGATGGGGAATGGACCTTTGGAATTCCTTCTTACAGGCCTTTTCTGTACATTATAATATTAAAGAGTTTCCTAGAGCTCCAAGAGATTGAGGGACTTGCCCAGAGTCACATAGGTAGTATGTTTCAAAAGTAGGATTTGAACATAAGTTTTCCTAGAGGTTAGCTTTCTGGAGACTTAAATCATGCTGCTTCAACCAATGAGTTGACATAGAAATGTAAAAAGTTTCTCAGTCCAAGAGTCTCCCTTCTTTTTTGCATGGAGATAGAGAAGTGGCAAAAAAAAAAAAAAAAAAAAAAAAAGGAGCAAGAGACAAATAACTCTGGGTTTCAGTTTTTGTTTTTAAATGAGAGCATTGGGCTAAAAAGCCTTTGGGGTCTCTTCCAAATTGAGTCTCTGGGTGTATTAACATAGATTAAAATTGTTCTGTAAGCATATGGAAATGTAGCAATAGATTGGTGGTCGGTAGTCTTGGTAGAGGTGATCCAGAGTTAAAGTTTGGAGAAATGGGCTTACTTTAAAGAGCCAAAGGAGCTGCTTTAGAATGATAAAGAAGGCAATATTAAAATTGTCAGCTATGGAGTCTATCATTTGAAAGGGATGGAGTGGAAGTAGGAAGTACTTGATGATCTGAATGGAACTGAATTAAGGTCCTTATTAGGTCAGAGAAGGATAAAATTTGAGAGTGGAAGAGGAGTATTGAGTCAGATATAAATACAATTAAAATTTACACAGTACTTATGCCAGGCACTGTGCTCTTAGAATTACTTTCTAATGACCAATACCAGGGTACATTGCTTCTTGACAATAACATTGCTTGGAAAACGTGGAGAAGCTATAGATCTAGATAATTCAAAGACAAATTCATCTGAATTTGAATAATGAAAAGTTGTGGGAAATTATAAAGTTGTTAAATCTTCAAAGTCTAATTAATGATAATAATGGTTGTTTTATACATATTACCTCTTTGGAACCTTGTGTTCCAATTTTTTTCCCTCTCTTCCCCCTACTCCCTCCCCTAGATGCCAAGTAATCCAGTATATTATACATATACAATGATTTCTTACAACTCTGCAAAATAGGGACTATTATTACCCCTTTTTTATAGATGAGGAAAATGATACTTTGAGGTTAAGTAACTTGTGCAGGGTTGCATAATTGTTTCCAATTGAGGCAGGATTTGAACTGGTTTTCCTGACTCTATGTCCACTATGCTCTATCCACCACTCCACCTTCCCGTGTTAATTCAATTATTGGTTCATATTAACTAGCATGCAAATATGCCTTATGTTACAGCATCACACTTTACTCGAATTCCTCATTTCTTTATTTTTCCTTTCTTTTTGGAAAGAAAAAAATAAAGTTATGGGTTTAGACAATCATTTAACTCTCATTTATACATTACTTTAAAATTTGCTTTAAGATAATTTTTTTGAGATAATTATATGAATGAGTGGCCTGTGATATTATTCTTTGATTAATTTCAGGATTTTAAACATTTTGAGTTTATACTTCTTTAGAAAAAATAAACTATCAATTCAATTCATGTAATTCATGTAAGTTTCTCCAAGACCTTTCTGAAATCATCTTGATGGTCATTTGTTCCTTATAGAACAATAACATTCCAATTATTGTTCTGTAAGAAATGACCAGCAGGATGAATACAGAGAGGACTGGCGAGACTTACATGAACTGATGCTAAGTGAAATGAGCAGAACCAGGAGATCATTATACACTTCGACAACGATATTGTATGAGGACATATTTTGATGGAAGTGGATTTTTTTGACAAAGAGACCTAACTGAGTTTCAATTGATAAATGACGGACAAAAGCAGCTACACCCAAAGAAAGAACACTGGGAAACGAATGTGAACTATCTGCATTTTTGTTTTTCTTCCCGGGTTATTTATACCTTCTGAATCCAATTCTCTCTATGCAACAAGAGAACTGTTCGGTTCTGCAAACATATATTGTATCTAGGATATACTGCAACATATCCAACGTATAAAGGACTGCTTGCCATCTAGGAGAGGGGGTGGAGGGAGGGAGGGAAAAAAATTGGAACAGAAACGAGTGCAAAGGATAATGTAAAAAAAAAAAAAATTACCCTAGCATGGATTCTGTCAATATAAAGTAATTATTAAATAAAAATTAAAAAAAAAAAGAACAATAACATTCCCTAACTTATTCAGCCATTCTTCAGTGTCATCCACTCAATTTCCAGTTTCTTGCCATTACAAAAAGGGCTGCCACAAACATTTTTTCACACATAGGTCTGAAAAGAACCATTATTAAAGTAACTAGTAGAATCAAGATGACAAGCAAATTCTGTTTTGCTGAGTTAACAGTTCTGAAATTACCAGTTTACAGATAATTTGACTAAAAGGATCATTACTCTAAAAATTCATAAACACTGATTTTGCTCTTATATGTTTTTTGCACATTTATTGTCATATATTTTCTGCTTCAAAACTTTTTTTTAAAAGTTAGGGATGCAATAATTTGTATTTTCTTTGTAGTTCAAATGCAGTGTGTATAGTCAAGAAACACTAAATACTGTCATGAATATACTATTCTCTTTTTCCTTAATATTTTTGGTGAATCTATCATCTCATTTTGGGTATTCCCACTCTCCTGCTGAAAATCAAAGCTCCTCCATGCTTATGTCTTTTTTCTCTTTTTCTGTAAATCCTATTTAGAAGATCTACCTAATAATAAGTCAGGGACCTTCCTCTTGTGATTCTATTGTATAGCCAGATGGTGCAATGAAAAGACTGCTCAAATGGAACTAGGAAGACCTGAGTGAAAATCCAGCCTCAGACATTTATTAGCTTTGTGACTTGAACAAGTTTCCTCAGTTTTTCTCAACTGTAAATTGGGAATAATAACACTTACCTCATGTTGATTATAAGGATGATATGAGATAATATTTATAAAGAATTTGTAAATAACATAAATGTTAGCTGTTATTGTTACTTTATTACTTAATCTCTATATATCTTCTGTTCATTGTTAATACATTTCCTTTACAAATCACTTTAATTCAACACTGAGTACAGAGCCTAACATGTCTATTCACCAAGCTAAATGGGATAAAAGGACAGTTTCTGTTTTCAAGATTCTTACATTCTATTGAAGAAATTCTAACATGGATAGAGTAAAATATATTCAAGGGGATTTAAAAGAGTACATACATTTTATAGTCATGCATTTCCTCTTGGACCACTTCTCATTGGCATGTCATCATTGGTAAATATACTGTTGTCTATATACATTCACCATGTGTTTTTTTTTCCATTTCCATTTCCATTTTTTTCCCATCCCACTGCCCTTTATATCACTGGTGTGGGATAGTTGAAAGATTATTGGTTTGGAATCAGAACCTGCATTCACATTTTGACTCTGTTACTCTCTCACATATATACTTGTGTGACATTGGAAAAATTGCTTCATCTCTGAATCTCTCTTCTCATCTATAAAATGAGAAGATTTAATAAGATGATCTCTAAGCTCCCTTGCAGCTCTACAGCTGTGATTCTAAGACTATGATGTTGATTTCCCAGCCCAACAGCATCACAGATAAAATATTGGTATAAAAAAGATGGGTTTTTATAACAACAAGAATCTTCAGATTATTAAAAGCACTCTTCCATTTTCAAAAGTGACCCAGTTCTTTTTCCAGATGTTCTAGATTATATGGATGTGTCTAGGGACATTTTAATATTTTAGTGATTTTTATGTCATTGATTTAACTACTTTCTGTGAATGTACAAAAGGTAATTCATTCACATATTCTAATCCTATGCAATTCGTGGCCATGTTCACAATAAGAATTTCACAGAAGATCCATTCAGTGTACTAGAGGTCTTCCTTTAGGGTCTTTGTAATATTATATAGATGCCAGGACATCTTTACATTCATATTTAATATTATTCCCAATCATACATTCCTGTACTAGGCAAGTGACAACCTCCACCCACTATTCTCCCATTTTCTAGGTTCACAACTGAAGTGTCATCCTCAGCTCCACAATTTTCACCCCCCATACCCACTATTGCCAAGACATGTCAATCTTGTCTTTCCAACAACTCTCAAATAGCCTTCCCCTTTTCCTTCTCTGACACTGCACCACTCTGATGCAGACCCTCACCACCTCATACCTGGAATACTGCAATAACTTCTTAGTGGATATGCATGTCTCCTGTCTCTTTCCACTACAATGCATCCTCCATTCAGCCATTAAGGTAACTTTCTAAGGATAGTCATCTTCTACTTAATAATCTCTAGTATCTTCCTATTATCTCTATCATCAAATATAAAATCCTCTGGCATTCAAAACCCTTCATAATCTAGCCCTTGTCCAACCTTTCCAGTTTTCTTACTCTTTATTTCCCACCATTTACTCTTCGATATAGTGATACTAGCCTCCTTGTTTTTCAAACAAGAAACCCCCTTTCTAGGTTCTAGGCAATTTTTAAAAAACTGACCTATATGTCTGAAATTATCTTCCTCCCTCTCTTCACTTACTCTGGCATCCTTTAAATCCCAACTAAAATCCCCATCTTCCACAGGAAGTATTTTCCAAGACTTCTTAATTCTACTGCCTCTTTCTTTTGTCTCCTATTTATCCTGTATATAGCTGGTTTATACATATTTCTTATCTCCCTCTTTAGATTGTGAATTCCTTGTGGGTCTCTTGGTTTTTTTTTAAATCCTTCGTTCTTTTACGCACTATCTAATACATAGTAGTTACTTAATAAATGTTTAGTGACGGTCACCTTCAGTTTCCCCATATGTTAAGTGGGGAATAATAATAGCATCTACTTCACAAGATTATTGTGAGGTTCAACTGAGATATATGTAAAGTGTTTCCCAAACCTTAAAGTTTTATGTCAGTATTAGCCAGTTATTATTGTGTACTGTCTGAGCTTGTTGATTTGAGTCATGTAAGGTAGCTAGATACTTTTTCAGTCTCTCTATCTTAGGATCATGGAGCTAGACCTGGCAAAGCTTTGGTTATCCCTCTCAAATTAGCCATTTTTGTCCATCCTTTCTAATTCAAAGATCAATGTAGTGAACAGAGAAAATTAAAGCAAAGTGAGAACTGAGAAATTCTATCTTCTTTTGATGAATATTTTCTGGTCTAGGCTTAAAAAAGATTTTATTTCTTATCTAAGTATTCATTTGTTTATCTATTTATTCACTTAGTTACTTATTCATTCATTTATTTTAATGATATTCTCTTTTATCATATTAGAAAGTGAGCTTCTTAAAGCAGGAACTGTCTTTTGCTTCTTTTTGTATTCCCAGTGCTTAGCACAGTCCCCAGCACATTGAGGCACTTAATAAATAGTTATTTATTGATATTTCATCAATCAATGAATAAAAGTTTATTAAACACTTACTATATGTCAGCCTGGGAGAGTAAAAACAAGCATACATAAATATCTTTTTGCATGTTTATATACAGAATGTAGAGAAACATAAATATAACATAATTAAATACAAGGTATTTTAGGAAGGAAGGTTCTAGCAATTGGGCAAATTAGAAAGGATTCATGTAGAAGTTGGTCCTTGGGCGATTTATTGATGGAAAAGAAGAATTCTATGAGGCAGGGAAGAGGGTAGAGTACATTGCAGGGATACTAGTGCAAAGTCATAGAAACTGGAGACAGAGGAGTGAAGGAACCAAAAAAGCCAGTATGATTGGGGCATAGCTACAGCAAGTGCAGGTGTGTGAGGGGAGGAGATAGGGTGGGGGAATGAGAGAAAACCAGTAATGTAAAATGGGACTGAAAATGCAAGTGGGAACCAAGTTGTGAAGGGTTTTAAATGTTGAACAGAGGAGTTTATATGTTTATTCTATATAGGCATTAAGGAAGTCATAGAGTTGATTGAGTAAGAGAGTGACACAGTCAGAACTTCACTTAAGGAAAATTATTTTGGCAGCAATGACGGATGAAGAGTTGTGTAGGATGTGACAAGTACAATAGGACTAGGAAACAAAACACTCCATTTCTCGGCTCTGGGCATTTTCTCTGTCTATTCCCTGTTCCTGGAATTTTCTGCTTCCTTAACTCTATCCACTGCCTTCTCTGACTTTCTTTATATCCCAATTAAAATCCCATCTTCTATAGGAAGCCTTTCCCAACCCCTCTTAAGTGTAGTACTTTCCCTCTGTTATTTCTTATTTATCCTATACATAGCTTACTTTACATATGGTCTCCCCCATTACATTGTAAACTCCTTGAGGAGCTTTGTCTTTTGTCTTTTGTCTCTTTTTATATCCCCATTGCTTAGCATGGTGCCTGACATAATAGTGTACTTTTTAACAAATGTTTATTAATTGGTTGATAGATTGAACTGATCTAATCTAATCTTGAAACAAGAATCTCCCTTAAGATGTTTCTGATAAGTGGCTATCCAACTTCTGTAATAAAAAAGAATTCACTACATCTTGAAACAGACCATTTTATTTTTAGACAGATCTAATAGTAAGTTCTTCATTATTTTGAGCTAAAAATTGCTTTCTTATAACTTGCACCATTGATCCTAGTTCTCTTTTGTGGAATAAAACATATTAATCAAATCTCTCTTTCATGTGACAAGACTTAAAATATTTAATTTTTATTGCTAAGTTTCTCCTTTTCATGCTAAGCATTCCTGATTTCTTCAAAATTTTGTGTCTGTATAAAGAAAAGGGAAGAAATATTTATTTCATGCTTCTTAGCATTATAACATTATTCAGAAATGCATGACCTATTTGGGGAAGTGATGGTAGTATACTGAGATCTTGCTGGCAACTCTTTATGTCACTTTGGAAATTTTATTTGTAGAAATGACCTACACTTCTGCTAAATGATGAGTAATTAATTCTCTATTCAAATAACAGAAAGCTTGGTCATATAGGAAATACAGTTTCAGAAGATGTGCTCTTGTGACATCTCAAAGTTGGAAGGAAGAATGTGATTAGAATCCTTCTGACATAGGTACTAATGAAT
The DNA here is from genome assembly GCF_016432865.1 of Antechinus flavipes. Lineage (NCBI taxonomy): Eukaryota > Metazoa > Chordata > Mammalia > Dasyuromorphia > Dasyuridae > Antechinus > Antechinus flavipes. The sequence goes on from NC_067401.1 coordinate 399,047,568, forward strand.
ATTTTTCTTCCAGATTCTCAACACTGCTATATTCACCACTGCATTGAGTGATGTACTGCCCATTTCCTATAGTCTAGACTCTCTGCATAACTAAATTTTTGTCCACTTCAGTGGCACAGTTGAAAACATTTGCTGAGTGTCAGCGTTGGAATTAAATGGCATCGACTTTCTGGGTCTGGATATTAGTATGGAAACCTTCCTGTTCTCATATGTTGAATATCCTTATTAGAATTTATACATTTGTATAGATCATTCTCATAAATATATTTCAGAAATGAGAAATGTATATGAGTTAGTAGTTCATTGATTTCATCTTAATTTTTTTCATGATGTTACAATTAGTGATTATTTTCAAATTATGTAGTTTGATGGTATCTTGACAAAGAAAATAAAATCATTTGTCTGGATTGTAGAGTGTATGATGAAGAATAATGTGTAATAAGTCACAATTGTTGTCAGTCACAATCACTCTTTTTAATTGTTTTCAGGAAGTATACTTTGATGGGGGACTTTGGGGAATATGTTTGGATATTTCTTGGGAAATGTCAAAATTAAATGTGCCAAAAATTTTTTTTGAAAAAACAAAGTGATATTCCTCTGGTACAGATTTCTTTCATGTGTATTTGGTTGTATCCAAATGCTTTCTCTAATTTAACCAGGCTAGAATTCAAATGCAATATTTCTACTATCAATAATAATGAGAATAGATTCTTATAGAAAAACTGGAAATCTTTCAATTTTATTCTGTCGGCTGTCTTCTGGTTTCACTTACAAAGGGCATTTACAAATGCTCTAGAAATTATGTAGCTTAGTTCTGACACCAAACTTTCTGCAGACCTTCCCAACCACTTCTTTTTTTTTTTTTTGAATAAAATTGATTTTCCTTTCATGAAGATTTCACTGTATTACGAATCTACTCAATTCCAGTGACTCTCTTTTGCGTCTAGTATTACAAAAAATCATTTCTATTTATATTTTAAAGACTTTACAACTTGATCACTATTTACCTTTCTAGATTCATTTTATTTTTCTCTCCCTCTTATACTATATCATCCAGCCAAACTAGCTTTCTGTCAGTTTTTTACATATTACCTTCTTTCTCCTGTCTCTGTACCTTTGCACTGGCTTTCTCCTGTCCCTTGAATCTACTCAATTCTTACCTCCAAAAGATCAGTTTGATCACTTTCCTGATTTGCTTTATGGTTAGTGCCTTCCTTCTCAAACTATCTTATAATTGACTTCTTGGTATTTAGTCTCTTTATATTTATTCTGTATATACTTATATCTATCTGTCCTTGTTTCTCTGTTAGAATATTATGAGCAAGTCTCTCATGAATAAGGATTATTCATTCCTCGCATCTGGAGCACCAATACCTTGCATAGTGCCCGACACATAATCAGTGCATGATCAAAGTTTGTTGATTACTGATTGATGTATAAGTTTAAATTTAAAAAAATAATCTTAACTATTTTATTCTTTTACATTTCTTAAAACAAATGCATAATGCACCCAATTCAGTGACTACTTTATTTCCTTTTGTAAAGAGATCCTGTGAGTCTTCATTTAGGTAGAAATAAAAGTTCAATGCTATAGATAATAGTTTACCTAAATATTAACAAATATTATTCGTTAGATATTAGCAAAACATGTGACAGAGTCTCTCATATTGTTCTTGTGATTGAGTTGAAAGAGTAGAGTTAAATGAATTTGAAAGTGGTTAAATAATGAAAGAGCAATCATCAATGTGTCAAAATTAAATCTGAAGGAGGTCTTCAGTGGAGTGTCTCAGGGAAATGTGATTTAACCTATTTAACTTTTTTTTTTCCCCTTGAGGCAATTGGGGTTAAGTGATTTGCCAAGGGTCACACAGTTAGGAAGTGTTTATTTAACTTTTTTTTGTCCATAATTGGATGTTTCATATTTTGACTGAATGTGAGAGAAAATATTCCTAATATGTAGAGTTATCAAAAAAGTAAAGAGTAAGACACTCAGAAGATGATGGAGAGGAATGAAGTATGTCTCTATGAAGTGTCTCTAAATGACACTTGATGGAGACATTTGAGAAGGTATTCCCTGTCAGGTATTGATTAGGTTAGATGGCCTCTGATGTTTCCTCCTCATTTGGAGAGTGATTCTATGATTTCCTATTTTCAGCTTTCAGTTTCAATATATGGTCACAAGGTGGTTGTGAGGATCAAATGCAACAACACCTATAAAGTGTTGTCTATAATTCTACATAAAAGTTAACTTATTTCACTTGTAACAATATTATATCGTTATGCTATTTAGCTTATTTTAAACCTAGAGCTTAATGCCAATCATTATTGTTCCAAGCCCCCACATAGGAAAATTCCCAAGATTTAGATCGAGGTTTGGTTCTCTAGGCTTTAATTTACATTGATATTTACTTCTTGTTAATGCCTAATCCCTTTATGATTGAAGCAAAATTCTGCCTATAAGAAATTTGGGGGGAAAGAAGCAGCAAATTATATTATAGTATCAGTTAATAAATAACACTGAGAGGAGAAGCTGGGGAATGAGTAGACTTCTCTTAGAACTTTCCTCAGTCTTTGAGGAGCTGATTATAACTGGTGGTATCATCTCTAGGCTTTTACTTTGGCAACCAGATAGGGCCATTGGCCCTACTTGATCTCTCTTCAATCCTATTTTCTTTCTTTTTTTGTCAGTTGCCTCTATGCTGCTGATTCTTTCTCTTGTCCTTAAACACTTATTTTTTGCTGCCAAGACTCTTAAACGCCTGAAATTTTACCTAGGGATTTTTTAATCCTTTCCTTATCACAAGAATATCAATACTGATATGATTCATTTCCTAGAATATTAATTTATTCAACATTGGACACAGATTTTATATTTAGATTAATGACAGGCAAATTAATTTTTCTTGAAGTCTGGTTCTTATCTGTCTCCTCGTTTATCAGTCTGCCACCAGAATCAGAAAGGAGTCACATAACACTGATGGAGGTATGTAGTATTTTTCTTTATTTGTGTGTTACCATGGATAAACAATTCATCATTTAGGATGGTGATGAAATCCTCTGTATTTAGCTAGACAGACCTTAGAAAAGTACTCACAGGCTGACCCCACTAAGGGAATATAGTTTCTAGGGGAGACAGTAATAATGAGGTCTCTCCGATCTTAGGGTACTTATGTTCTAACAATCTGTTAGTGATTTTAAAGTCTTCTGGCTTTGGAATCTGCGACTCTGAGATTCCCCCAACCAGCCTTGGGGTGCTAATATTCTGGCTATCTGTCTGTCAATGATTGTAAGTAATTAGCATTTAAAACAACACAGTATCTTGAGGGCATAAACAATACCTTGTCATACTAATTAGCTTATTTTAAACCTAAGGTTTAATCTGATCATTTTTGTTCTAATAGTGAGAAGGGCAGTAAATAAATTATTCTGATTTGTGAGCATATTCTTAAGTGTGACAAACTGATTATTATAAACAATTTACAGATTGGGTGGAAGATAAAAGAAACAAAAAAAATGTTGAAGGGAGAGTAGACTGGAAATCATAAAATAAGTTCTACTTTACTCTGCAACTCATTAGCTGTGAGCCCTGAAATAAAATCCTCATCACAGAATAAGAGTTGTGACTTCTAGTGCCAAGATGACTAAGAAAGGAGCTCTCTGAAGTTCTTCCCAATTCCCCTCCAAACAACTAGAAAACTGCAGAATTAATCTAGGAGCAAGGAAGCAATTTACTAGCTTGACAGAAAAGGCATGTCTTATTAGGATGAGAGGAAAGCAACGTCTAAGAGCAGAAGCAGCAGCAGCAACTAGCCTCACAGCAGGGGACCTGCAACAGGGATTCAAGTACCAGGAAAGCCCCAACCTGCTATAACTTGCAGATCTCCGAGGCAAGTGAGTAGTCTGTATAGTGCAGAAAGACCCCACCTCAGCAACTCCACCTCCAGCACAAATCATCAGTCAGGCCCTAATCACTAAAGACATCTGACCAGGGCTGGCCAACAGTGAGACCCCATCCCTGGATCTGTTTCCATAGCAACCCAGAAGCAAGGCCCTAACCCTGGGAGAAACTAGCAACAAGATCTCTCCTCCAAAGTATCACTAGAAAGACCCTGGAAAGATCCAGCAGCAAGGGCCCACCCTTGATACAAGTCAGAAGGGAATTCTATGCTCTACAAAAAACAAGCAACTAAGCTCTGAAGTACAGTGAAAGCCAGCAGTAAGACCCAGAGTCTCAGTACAAAAAGCTTGGGACAGTGAAGGAGCAGAGCCTAAATCTTACATAAAGACAACATTATAAATAAGATAGGAAAAAATGAGCAAAAACCAAAATAAGAGCTTGCCTATACAAATGTGATATGGTAATAAGAAGGATCAAGATAATTAACAGAGTCAATATTATGGGGAAAGTTATACAAAAATTTACTAAGAAAATAACTCCTTAAAAAATAGAATTGGCTAAATGTAAATGGGAGCACTAAAAGTTCACTGAAGAAAATGATCTCATAAAAATTATAAATGAACAAGTGGAAATTCTATGAGACATAAGATAAAATAAAATTTTTTAATGGGTTAAAAAAAGAAAGAAAATGTGGTATTTCCCACTGGAAAAACAATCAACCCAGAAAATAGATCCAAGACAGATAACATAAGAATTATTGGACTATCTGGAAGCCATTATTATTTTTTTTAAAAAGCCTAGACAAAATCTTTCAAGAAATTAACAAAGAAAACTGCCCTAACATAATAGAATCAGAGGGCAAAATAAAAATTTAAAGAGATCACTGCCGGAAAGTAATTCCAAAATGAAACCTCTCAGGAACATCATAGCCAAATTCAAGAGCTCACAGATCAAGAAGAAAGTATTTCAAGTAGCTAAAAAGAATTCAAATAGCATGGACTTATAGTCAAGATTCGGCAGTTTCTACATTAAAGAACTGGAAAGTTTATGCCAGAAGTGTAAAGGAGTTAGGATTACAAAGTAGAAATTTTGGAGTTCAAACAAATGATCTGTGGTGTCATCTTTCATGACTCAGGTCAACTCCAAATCAAGTAAAGGCATTTTTAAAGATTAATTGAGAATCGTGTATTCAGAGTGGGTTGTGCTTTTGTTAGAAATCTACCAGGAATTAGTAATAGTCAGAAGTAATCAATCCCCCAACAAAGCAAGACATATTTTTGGAATCTGATTACATCACAAGAGATGTAAATTTTGTGGAAGAGTTTGCAAACATAGGAAAGTCCTAAAACCTGGATGGAATTGTGAATGTGGTAATTCAGAATGCATACAGAAAAGCCCACTGAGGGGGGAATTATTGATGTATGGTAATCATATTATAATTATCCTAACTTCATCATAAATTCACCTGAAAGATAACTATAGGAGAATGCACAGATGCCATATAAGGGGAAAGATTAATTAAATTTTATAGTTTAAGGTCCTAGTCTACATCCTTTTGGTGCTTTCTTAATGGTTGATTTCTGTGGTATGACTAGATTTAATGGCTGATAGAATTATAGACTATGTAGACTATGTATGTATAGACCTGTATCTTATTTGCCAGTTAGTGATTGAGGGTTTTCATGGGGTTTGTGCTGGAGAGTCATGTTTGGGCTGGGGACAACAATCAGAATCTCACCAGAGTCAATTACTCTGGTAAACTGAATATAACTTTTCAGGGGGAAAATTGACATTTAACAAAATGGTAACTTTTAAACATTTCTAATTAAAGGAACAGAGCTGAATAAAAAATTTGACTTCCAAATACAAGATTAAAAAAAAAAAAACAAACAAGAAAAGGTAAAAAAAGAAACAAGGAAAACAAGAAAAGGTAAAAAAAGAAACAAGAAAGAGAAAACATAAATTCAATAAAGGTTAAAATGTTTATATTTCTATTTAGCAAGGTAATATTTGTAATTCTCAACTTTATTCTATAAAAGCAATTAGAAGGGGTATATGTAGACAGAAGATATAGATATATGGTGACTTTGATGGCATGATATTCCTTCCCCCCCCCAAAAAAAAAGAAAAAAGGGGGTAAGAAAGAAAATTGCACTGGAACAAGAAAGGACAATGAGTGAAGGTAAATTATCCCACATAAAGAAAGTATGGAAAAAGCTATTATATCGGAGAAAAAGATTGAGTATAGGGGTAGTGGACAAAACTTTAACTTTACTCTCATCAAAATTGACTCAAAGAGGGAATAACACATATTCTGTGGGATATAGAAATTTATTTAACCCTATAAGGAAGTAGTAAAAAGAATGATTTAATAGAAAGGGGAGGAGAAACTGATAAAAGGGAGGCTTTTGGGGAAGGTGTTGACCAAAAGTTAAACATTTGTGAGGAAGGAAAGAATAGGGGGTAAGAGAGTGGAAGATAAACAAGTGAACAATATCATGGAGGGAAATACACAGTTAATTATAACTATAAACATTGAGTGAAATGGGAAACTGAGGACTTCTCAGAATAATAATTTGGTTAATTCAAGACTCAGCATCAAGGATCTATTAATCATTAAGGCTCTGGGAAGAAGAAAGACTTGCTCTTCTAGCAGAAATGTGAGATAATCCCCTTGACCTTCTCTCAATTACTTAGAGAAGAATCTGACTGGAATGTCAGAAATGGCCTGGAAATATTCAACAAGTCTCCAAACTAGCTATCTCTATTTGTTGATTGAGAGAGCCTGAGATAAAACCAAGTCTCAATTATTTAACTTTAACTTTAACTCCTCTGGTTTAATCGATTACTTACCTCTAAATAAATCTCCTTATTGTGAGGGGTTATGTGGTTTCTCATAAAATCATTAACTAAGGTAGATTGAATCTATAATCTAAATTTTAGTTTATGAAGGTCTGATGGGTTTTTGAAAAATGAAATTCTTTGTACAAACCTTACCATAGGGTATTTAATACCAGCTTAAGCACACCTGCAAGCATAAATCTTGTAACAAACTGACTACCATAAGCTTAGGCAAACACACCTGCAATAAGTTAACTATATTGGCTTAACTAGAATTTAGCAAATCTTTGCTACTTCCATCTAAACAGGCAGTGAAAATTAACCAGATAAGGGGAGGAGGAGTTTCTGTTCCTGTGGTTTTTGACTATTTAAATCATCTTTTGGCCTTTGTGAAACTGGCTCTCCTCTCTCTGAGACTCCATTGAGCGGACTGCCCACTTCTCACAAGATTCTAATAAAGCTTCTGTCCTTCACTTTGAGAAATCTCTGAATAGTCATTCTGAGTTAGGGATTGCCATCCCACACAATATGAATGGGATAAAATCCCCAATAAAAAGAAAGAGATAAAAGAATGGATTAAAACCAGAATCCTACTATATGTTTTTTAATAGAAACACATTTGAAGCAGAGATACACAAAGGCAAGGGATTGGAGAGAATCTTTTATGCTTCAGATGAAGGAAATAAAGTAGGAGTAGCAATTATGATCTTAGACAATGCAAAAGCAAAAATAGTTAAAGAGGGAAACTATGTTTTGCTGTAAAGTACCAGTGAATTTATTTCAATACTAAACATATACGCACCAAATAATATAGCATTTAAATTTTTGAAAGAGAAGTTGAATTAAGCAAAAGGGGAAAATATAAAACTATACTAGTGGAGTACCTCAACTTTCCTCTCATAACTAGATAAATCTAATAAAAAAATAAACAAGAAAGAAATTAAGGAGGTGAATAAAATTCTTGAAATGTTAGATATGTAACATCTCTGGAGAAAACTGAATGGGAATAAAAAGTAATATATATATATATTTTCCCCAGCAGTCCATGGTACCTACACAAATTCTGACCACATATTAAGACATAAAAACCTCATAACCAAAAGTAGAAATAGTAAATACATCTCTTTCAGATCATACTGCAATAAAAATTGTATTCAATAATGGACAATGTAAAGATAAATTAACAATTGGAAGTTAAATATTCTAATCCTCAAAGATAAGTAGGTTAAAGAACAAATCATGGAAACATTTGACAATTTCATTAAAGAAAAAGACAACAATGAGACCACACTACAATTTGTGGGATGCAGTCAAAGTAATACTTAGGGGGAAATTTTATATCTCAAAGTGCTTATATCAGTAAAATAGAGAAAAAGCATATCAGTGAATCGGACATACAACTAAAAAAAAAAGTGGGAAAAAAACTCCCCAGTTAAACAAATTGAAAATCAAAGGGGGGATTAATAAAATTGAAAATAAAACTTGACGCTATTAAAAAACACAAATAAACTGTTGATTAATTTGATTTTTAAAAAAAGGAAGAAAAACAAGTTACCAGAATTTTTTTTAAAAAGGGGGTGGGGAGGGAGTGAATTCACCCCCACTGAAAAGGAAATAAAAACAAATGTCAGGAGCTATTTTGCTCAATTGCATGCCAATAAATTTGACAATCTAAATGAAATGAATGAATATCTACAAAAACTTAAATTATCCAGTTAACAGAAGAAAAAATAAAATACTTAAATTATGCAATCCTGTAAAGGACAGGATACTTAAATCTCTGTATGATTGATTTTTACAAGGTGTTAACTATGTGGAATTGATAAGACAATGGTTATCTAGTTTAGCATGGTGATTAATAGTGCTCTAGTTCAGTATGATTGATTTACTCTTACAACAAATAATGGTTCCCTAGTGATATGATTGGTTTATACTCAATATACTGCCAAACTCAGCCAGAGAGAGACTCGGAGGGAGACTGAACAGACTGGGGGAAGATAGAGAGCTGGAGGCTGGAGCATAAGCTTTCAGACTGAGACAGACTTCAAGACAGAGACCTAATTGTGGTCCTCCTGCCTCCCCCATAGAAATCAAGACACATTCCGGAGGACCTCCAAAAAACTAACCAAAGCCCCAGGCAAGGAGACAAGACTTTGAAGGAAATAATAAAAAATTTAGACTTTAACATCTGGCTATTCTTGTGGGGATTACTCTGCTGAAACGAAGGCTGTTCTAAAGACCTTCAGAAAACCAACCAGAACCCTACATTTTGGCATCCAAATGTAGGCTAAGGACCTACATCTGTGATCCAGAAATTAGGGTGAGTACAAAAATAGACAAGAAGGAAACTTTGTTAAAGGCTAAATTAGTGTTTCAGCTGAAATGGGACAAATGTGTAGAAAGGAGCCTACTCCATCTCAAGGAAAATGTGTAGAAAGCATGGTTAGACTGTTAAAAAACCAAGGTTTGATTGTAACTTGGGAGCAGATCATTGGATTTTTAGAAACGTTACAGTACTCATCTCCTTGGTTCTCAAAGGAAAAAGAATTAGAGCCAGACAAGTGGAAACTAGTAGAAGAGCAATTAATAGAATATTATAATGATAATGGTCCTGATTCAATTCCTAAAGAAACATGCTACACATATAACTTAATACAATTGGCTTTAGGAATTTACATAAGTTATAGAATAAGGAAAAAGAAGAAAGTGCAAGAGGGGGAGGATACTGACAAACTAGGTGAAAAGCATGAAAAATTAGATAAGAAAAGAGTTAAGTACAAAGTTGATGAAATTAAGGAGGTGGTGCTTCACAGTAGGAGCCATTAGGGCATTCTCCATCCCCTGACCCACCCTCCTCAATAAACCCTTCATGGGTGGAGGGAGGAAGAGAGGGAGGGGCAGTGACACAATCAGCACCATCTATGAAGCAGCCCATGACATGATTACAAAAGGCATTAGTTAAAGCTAAAAAAGGAGGACAAGGATATATCTGATTTAAAAATAAATGCATACCTTGTTATTCAAGTGTTTGACTCTTCAGGTCAAGAAAGAAGATACATTCCTTTTGATCTGGAAATTATTAAAGATTTGAAAAAGAATTGCACTCTTTATGGGTCTACATGGTCTTATGTTAAGATGGTATTAGAGAATTTGGTTTATGAAATTTTAACCTTTAATGATTGGAAATCTATAGCAAGAGCATGTTTAGAAGTTGGACAAAACTTCTTGTGGCTTTTGAAATATAGTGAACTATATAGAATACAAGACCAACGAAATAGGCAAACTGGAGTTAATATACAAATCACTTTTGACCAAGTAGCAGATAAAGGTCAGTATGCAGACACTTTACCACAGATTAATTACCTTTTGATAGCATATGAGCAAATTGCTGTTGCTGATATAAAAGCATGGGGCACCCTCCCAGGAAGACAAGATAGAGGGGAAGCCTCTATCAAAATTCAAGAAAATAGAACAAGGTCCAAATGAACCCTTTGCTGATTTTGTGGGATGTCTGCAGACAGCTGTTGTAGGAACTATTGGTGAAAATGCAGTTAGAGGAATTATGATAAGACAACTCACTAAAGAAAATGCTAATGAGGTTTGTAGAACAATTATACTGGGACTACACAAGGATGCTCCTTTAGAGGAGATCATAAGATGCTGGGCCACAATGGGCACAATGCCTTTTGTACCCAGAATATGATGCAAAACATGGGAAGACAGGGTCCCTCGTGGCAAGGGACTCTCAGAGAGACTCATCAATGCTTTCAATGTGGTAAAGTAGGGCATCTGAAAGCTCAATGTGTAGGCATAGAAATAGAGTGAGAGTACAGGATGGGAGAACAAGACTCAAAGCCCCATGTCAAAAAATGCAACAAGAACTTCCACTGGGCATCAGAATGTAGATTGATCCAGGGAAATGAGAGGTGGGCCTCAGCTCCAAGATCTCAAACAAAAAACAGGTGGGGCATGATGGCAGCTGAGTTTACACCCAAAGAGTCTTTAGAAGCTCAATACTCTGATATGATCAATCAGCCAAAAATCAATCAGATGGGAGAAAGGGATTACAACTAGGGAGAATACAGGCTTTTTAACCCAAAAAAGAACAGTGTCCAGTGCAAGTAGCTCCAATATAATCTCCAGGTGATGTGGAGAGATCCAGAAAGCAGCAAATGGAAGGGGCCAGATAGGTTAATTGCTTGGGGGAGAGGGTTTGCTTCTATCTCTACAGAAGGAGAAGGGATCAGATGGGTGCAAATGAGCTGTATTTGCTTTGTCCATAGGAGAGAGACAGAAAAAGAGAAAAAAAACCTCAAAATAAAGGAGAAAACCTAAGAAACATCTGACACTGAAAGATCATGGCTGATAATGAGACTGTTACAGAACTTCAAAAGCCACAGGAATCATTGGATTCCCTGTGACATGATAAGACTGATACGGACTTCAAAATCTGCAGGAATCATTGGATTCCCTGACACATGAAGTAATGGACAGTAGATTGGTTTTGGACAATTTCTAGGACTTATGAACCTGTATAATTCCTCATGTTGACTAAGGTGTTATGTTCCTATACCTCCCATGTTGATGGATTTATGTATACCTGTTTCAAGTGACACCCTTCAGAAATCCTCTAACAAAATCTGATTTGACTCCCCATTTCCTTTGGTGTTTTCATCTCCCTCCCTGAGACATCAGGAAGGGCGTGATCACATCCTCTTTTGGTGATCACCCTTTCTAAGAAGTCAGGCAGGGTGTGATCATCTCCTTTTGGGGTTCTCACCTCCCTGAGAAGTCATGGAGAGCATGACCACCTATGTTCTAAAACAAAAGAAAGTGGGAGATGTAATGGGCCAGAACTTTATCCTTGAAACAAGGATTCTTACAAGGTGCTAACTCTATGGAATTGATCATTTTTTCCCTCTATTTTATTTTATTTTATAATAACTTTATATTGACAGAATCCATGCAAGGGTAATTTTTTAACAACATTATCCCTTGCACTCGCTTCTGTTTATGGAATTGATAATACAATGGTTATCTAGTTTAACATGGTGATGAATAGTTCTCTAGTTCTGTATGATTGATTTAATCTTACAACAAATAATGGTTCCCTAGTAATATAAGGACTGGTTTATACTCAGTAAACTGAATATAAACTGGGACAAACCCAGCCAGATACAGATTTAGAAGGGAGACAGACGTGGAAGGGGCTCAAGGACAGACTCAGAAGAGGGATCAGAGTCAGACTCAGAGAAGGCAGAAGACTGGAGGCTGGAGCACAAGCTCTCAGACTGAGACAGACTTCAAGACAGAGAACATGGTGGTGGTCCTTCTGCCTTCCCTACAGAAATCAAGACACATTATGGAGGACCTCAAGAAAGCCAGGCTGGGCCCCAGGCAAGGAAACTAGATTGTGAAGGAGATGATAAAGAATTTGGTTATTCTCATGGTGGTTACTCTGCTGAAAGGAAGTCTGGTCCAGAGACCTCCAGAAAACCAGCCAGAACACTACACAATCCTAGCAAAATAAATTGAACTTTCTAAGAAAAAAATTCCCAGGATAAGCTGGATTCACAAATATTTAAAGAACCATTAATCCTAATACTATATAAACTATTTGTAAAAACAGGTAAAGGAGTAATCCTATCAAATGTAGTGCTTATACCCAAATCAGGAAGAACAAAAACAGAAAGAAAAATATAGGCCAATTTTCTTAGTAAATATTAATGCACAAATTTTAAATAGTAAATAAAATGGTTCAGTTTTAGGAAAACTATTAGCATAATTGACCATATAGATTACAAAATCAATAGAAATGCATCTCAATAGATGCAGAAAACCTTTGATAAAATACAACGCCCACTAGAGAATATAGGAATAAATGAAGCTTACCTTAAAATAATAAGTAATATTTATCTAAAATCAGCAGTAAGCATTATCTATAATGGGGAGAAGTTAGAAGTCTTCCCAATACAATCAGGGGTAAAGCAATTATGCCCATTATCATCTCTTTTTATTTAATGTTGTATTAGAAATATTTACTATGGCAATATGAGAAAAAAAGACATTAGTGGCATTAGAATAAGCATGATGAAACAAAACTATCACTCACTCAGAAAATCCTAGAGAATCAGCTAAAAAACTACTTGAAATAATTAATAACTTTAGCGAAGTTGCAGGATATAAAATAAATTCACATAAAACATCAACATTTCTATATATTATATAGTCCAATAGAAAGAGAGAAATTCTACTAATATCAAATATTTGGGAGTCTATCTGCTAAGATAAATTCAGGAACTGTATGAACACAAATATAAAACATTTTTCACACAAATAAAGTCAAATCTAAACAAATGGAAAAACAGATGCTCATGGGTAGGCTGAGCCAATATAATAAAAATAACAATTCTACCTAAATTTATTTGCTTATTTAGTCTTATGCCAATCAAACTATCAAAGTTATTTTATAAAGACAGGAAAAATAATAACAAAATTCCTCTGGAAGAACAAAAGCTTATGGTTATCAGTGAAATTTCAAAAATGCAAAAGAAGGTAGTCTAGCTGTACTACATTTCTTTTATAATAACTTTTTATTGACAGAACCCATGCCAGGGTAAATTTTTACAACATTATCCCTTGCACTCACTTCTGTTCCGATTTTTCCCCTCCCTCCCTCCACCCCCTCCCCTAGATGGCAAGCAGTCCTATATATGTTAAATATGTTGCAGTATATCCTAGATACACTATATGTGTGCAAAACCAAACAGTTCTTGTGTTGTACAGGGAGAATTGGATTCAGAAGGTAAAAATAACCCGGGAAGAAAAACAAAAATGCAAATAGTTCACATTCGTTTCCCAGTGTTCTTTCTTTGGGTGTAGTTGCTTCTGTCTATCATTGATCAATTGAAACTGAGTTAGGTCTCTGTCAAAGAAATCCACTTACATCAGAATACATCTTCATACAGTATCGTTGTTGAAGTGTATAATGATCTCCTGGTTCTGTTCATTTCACTTAGCATCAGTTCATGTAAGTCTCTGCAAGCCTCTCTGTATTCATCCTGCTGGTCATTTCTTACAGAACAATAATATTCCATAATGTTCATATACCACAATTTACCCAGCCATTCTCCAATTGATGGGCATCCATTCAATTTCCAGTTTCTAGCCACTACAAATAGGGCTGCCACAAACATTTTGGCACATACAGGTCCCTTTCCCTTCTTTAGTATCTCTTTGGGGTATAAGCCCAATAGAAACACTGCTGGATCAAAGGGTATGCACAGTTTGATAACTTTTTGGGCATAATTCCAGATTGTTCTCCAGAATGGTTGATTTCGTTCACAACTCCACCAACAATGCATCAGTGTCCCAGTTTTCCCGCATCCCCTCCAACATTCATCATTATTTTTTTCCTGTCATCTTAGCCAATCTGACAGGTGTGTAGTGGTATCTCAGAGTTGTCTTAATTTGCATTTCTCTGATCAATAGTGATTTGGAACACTCTTTCATATGAGTGGTAATAGTTTCAATTTCATCATCTGAAAATTGTCTGTTCATATCCTTTGACCATTTATCAATTAGAGAATGGCTTGATTTCTTATAAATTTGAGTCAATTCTCTATATATTTTGGAAATGAGGCCTTTATCAGAACCTTTAACTGTGAAGATGTTTTCCCAGTTTGTTGCTTCCCTTCTAATCTTGTTTGCATTAGTTTTGTTTGCTATACTACATCTCAAACTGGATTATAAAGTGGTTATTATCAAAACAATCTGATACTAGCTAAGAAATAGAGTGGTGGATCAGTGGAATAAAGTAGATACAAATTACATAATTGTAAATGATCATAGTAATCTAGCATATGTTAAACCCAGTGTTCCAAGTTTTTAAAACAAAAACTCATTATTTGACAAAAACTCCTGGGAAAACTGGAAAACAGCATGGTATAAACTAAACATAAAACATCTGGCACTTTTTACTAAAATAAGAGCAAAATGGGTAATATGATTTACACATAAAGGATGATACTATAAGCACATTTAGAGAGCATAGAATGGTTTGTCAAATTTATGGATAAGGGAAGAATTTAAGTTGAAAGAAGATTATAGAAAACACTTCAAAATGTAAAACATAATTTTGATTATATAAAATTAAAACATTTTTGCACAAAGCTAAAGCAATCAAAAGTATAAGGAAAGCAGGAAAAATATTTTAGAACAAGTATCTCTAATATAACCTTCACATCTCAAATATATAAAGAAATGAGAACAAACTTATAAAAATTGCTAGTCATTCCCCTTGATCAGTAGTCAAAGGATATTAACAGGCAGTTTTCAGACCAAGATAGCAACTATTTATAATCATATGAAAAAATTCTCTAAACATCTTTGATACCACTTTGTGCCTATCAGAGAATGACTAGTATGAAAAAAAAAAAGAAAAACATTAGTTGTTGAAGGGAATGTGGGAAAATTGGGACACTGATGCACTGTTGGAGTTGTGAATTGATCCAACAATTTTGGAGAACAAGATAAAACTCTTCCCAAAGGATCATAAAATTGTGCATATCCTTTGATACAGAAATAACACTACTACGTTTACATCCAAAGACATCTCAAAAAAGGGAAAAGGATGTATGTGTACAAAAATATTTATAGCAACTCTTTCTATAGTAGGTAGGCATTCAAAATCAAAAGGATGCCCATCATCTGGGAAATGGCTAACCAAGTATATAGTATAATGGAATATTATTGTACTATAAGAAGTGACAAGCAGGATAATTTCAGAAAAACCTGAAAAGACTTACATGAATGGATACCAAGTGAAGTAATCAGAACCTGGTGAACATTGTACATTGTAAAAGCAATATTGTTCAATGAAGAATTGTAAATGACTTAGCTATTTTCAGTAATACAATGATACAACACACTCCCAAAGAACTCATAATGAAGCACACTATCTGCTTCCAGAGAAAGAACTGATACTGATTGAATATAGACTAAAGCATATTATTTTCACTTTCGTACATTTTTTTCTATTAGAGTCTTGTACAAAATGACTAATATGGATGTATAATTTATATCTAATTGCTTACCATATCTAAGGAAAACAAAAGAAGAAGGAGGAATAGAATTTGGAATTCAAAACTTTAAATAAAAATATTAAAAAAATTTTTAAAAAGAATTGAAAAGTCAGGGCAGCTAGGTGGCACAGTGGATAGAGCACCAACCCTGAAGTCAGGAGGACTGAGTTCAAATATGACCTCAGACAGTTAATGCTTTCTAGCTGGGTGACTCTAGACAAGTCACTTAATCCCAACTGCCTCAGCAAAAAAGCAAAAAAAAAAAAAGAAAAAAGGATTTGAAAGGAATATCAAAGGTCAACCAGTCTTATTCATAAAGACTGAATACCTTCCTGAATCACTTTCTAAAGTCTTGATTTTTTCCTTAACAGCTCCTTTACTCAATCCATACCCCTTTCCATTTCTGATTTCCTCATTCTCTTTCATGTCATCATTACTGTACTCAGATACTTTATATGACTTTCTTGTTGCTTTCTCTGCCTCCAGTTTTGCCTCATGTCCTTTTATCCTATAGACTACTACATGAATAATTATCCTAATTAGTGGACTGTTATTTTCTACTGAAAACCTTCATTTGTTCCCCATTTTCTATAGTGATACAAACCCATAAGCTAAGAATTTCCAATCTTACATAATCTAATGATTGTCTACCTTTCTTGCTTCAATTCACTCTAATCCAAACAACATTTATTAAATCACTATAACATTATAGGTGCTGTGCTAAAAGCTGGAGGTATGATAAATTAAAAAAAAATCTCTGCTTTAATATGCTTAATCTAAAGCGGGAGACAATGTACAAAAGGAGGCAGAAACTTGGGGAGAGACAGGAAGGACAGAATACCAGGGAATAGCCAACATATATTTATTTTCTTTGAGAAGTTGAAATCAGGAAGACCAGCAGATGCAAAGTGGAGTCTAGTTTCAGTCTTCTATAAAGGAAGATGATGGAAGAATTATTCTGCCTTCCAATTAGAGGGAAAAGAGGCTAGGTAGGTGGTATCAATCAAAGCTTGAATAGAAGTATAGTGAATTTAAAAGTGATGAATTTATTCTAGGTTCTGTGGAGTTATAACTAGACATGGCTGTATATGTAAAGTGGAGTCTTATCTGGCACTATTCTTCTTTCAATTCACTTCATTTGGTCCTATCTTTTTCATCTGTAAAATGAGAGGGCTGAATTAGACTTTGTTAAAGGTCCCTCCAGCCCAAGCATTTGAAATTCCTTTATATGATTATTTATGTAAGCTTAGCATAAATCATACTTCCTATAAAATGTACAGCTTTAATAAAAAGATACTGGATTTTTGTGGTATGTTTTTACCTATTACATTACCCAGTCATATATTTTGATATGATCTGCCCAAGTCAGCTGCTAATCGATAGATTAAGCATTAATCTAAAGCTAATTTTTTCCTATATAAGTGTGGCTTTCTCATTCAAAGGTTGAATTCTATAACTTCAAGTAATTTTGTTTAATGCTGGTAAGATGACATTTTTCTTTGTACTCCCATCAACAACTATGGAATAACCCACCATGCTTTCCTCATAACAGACCTGGTATGGAAACATTTTTATTAATGTACAGATTAGGATACTGTGGTGCAGCTAAATGACTTCCATGATCACACAACTGCTAGATATCATAATTAGGATTCAGCTCCTTGTTTTCTTATTGTGTATACTGGTCTTTCCAAAGGGTCATGCTGCCTTTTCTACAAAAGCAAATTCTCTCCTGGATGCTTAGTATATTTACTTATTGAGCATTTGGTGATGAGATGGGAGAGAAAGGAGATCACAAAATTTGAGATAAAGCATGTCTTGGGAATCATTTAATACAACTTTCTGATCTTGCACATGAAGAAATGGAGTGACAAAGAGACTTGATTTGTTCAAAGTCACACAGACTATTTTAGGACTATTGTATCTACTTTATTCCACTGATCCACCACTCTATTTCTTAGCTAGTATCAGATTGTTTTGATAATAACCACTTTATTATACAGTTTGAGATGTAGTATAGCAAACAAAACTAATGCAAACAAGATTAGAAGGGAAGCAACAAACTGGGAAAACATGCAGACAATATTTTAGGACTTAAAAGAACAGAGCAATTTCCATAGCACTTTAATGTTTTAGAAAACAATTACTCAAAATCCATTATTTAATTTGATCCTTATAAAAACGTCTGAGGTAGTTGCTAAAATTATCTCTGTTTTACAGATGAAGGAACTAATGCTTAGAAGAGCTTGTTGAGGGTCACACAGTTAAGTGTAAGATGTGAATTCAAGTCTTCCTTAAGACTTGAATTGGCTGGATAGGGCAATGGATAGAGATTGGTTCTGAGGTAAAGAAGATCTGAGTTAAAATATAGCCTCAAATACTTACTAGCTGTGTGACCCTGGACAAGTCACTTAACCAATTTTCCTTAATTTCTTTATCTGTAAAATGACTTGGAGAAGGAAATGACAAATTCCCACAGAAAGAATGAAACTAAGTAGATGTCATTAGCTGCTCATCTATCACCTTCTTTTTCATCTCTAAAATATTCATGAAAATTATCTACATGGCTATAAATGAGATTCTTGAAGAGAATCAGCAAGTAGTCTTGACCATCGCCTGGAAATCCATCAGATGATTCATAAAGGAGAACACTAGATGCTTGCCTCCTTGGGACTTTGGCCTTGGACCTTGTGAAATAGCTTGAATAACTGCCTCCATTGCACTGGCTTTCATTATTTTGACTAGATGCTAACTATTGTTGGAGTACAGTGAGGGGAAGGACTCTGCAGCAACATTACTCCACACTTTACTGGGAAGTAGAATGGCAGAAGAGGGAGGGATATGCTGTTTGTCTACAATTACCTAGCCATTGTTATAGATTCCAGCAAATGAAATAGAAACCAAGGCAGCTTGGCAAGTTGTGCTTCGTTATTTGGGGTGAACAAATTTGAAAGTTTGGGACCTGGGTTCTGAGGCCATTTTTTAAAAAAGACTTCTTGTTTTTTAAGTCTGGGCTCAAAGTGGATATATGACTGGCCTTGTTCATGGATTCAACTGGTAAAGGAGAGAGAGTACTATAATCATGCCAGCAAGTGAGGGATTCTGAAAGCTGTAAGTGCAGTATGTAGAAGGACAAGACATATTTTAAGTTTGAAATGTTCACTTACACATGTTCTTGCTCTGCAAAATCTACATGCATTTATGCTTAGAAAAAATGGAGAAGAAAGAATGAAAGAAAAGAAGAAGAAAAGAAAGAAGGGAAGAAAGAATGAAAGGAAATAAGAAAGGAAAGAAGGAAGGAAGGAAAGAAAAAGAACAAAAGAAAGAAAGGAAACAAAGGAAGATAGAAAGAAGGAAAGAAAAAAGGAATGAACAAAGGAGGGAGGTGGGAAAGAAAGAAGGAAGAAGAGAAGAAAACTAGAAAGGAGAGGAGGGAAGGAAGGAAGAAAAGAAAAATAGCATGCTTCACTATGCTTGCAGACCATATAAGTTCTTTCTTTGGCAGCAGATAGCATGCTTCAGCATGAATCCTTTGGAAGTATCCTGGATCATTGTATTGTTGAGAATAGCTAAATCATTCATAATTCTTCATGAACAATATTGCTAGTGCAGTGTATAATATTTTCCTGGTTCTGCTCATTTCACTTTGCATCCATTCATATAAAATCTTTCTGGGTTTTTCTGAAGTTGTGATGCTTGCCATTTCTTATAGCACAATAATATTCTTTCATAATCATATACCACAATTTGTTTAGTCATTCTCCAGTTGATGGGTATCTCTTTGCCACCACAAAAAGACCTGCTATAAATATTTTGTACAAATATGCCATTTTTCCCTTCTTGGGGCATGTCTTTGGGTTATAAACATGGCAGTGGCATTTATTAGATCAAAGGATATGCACAGTTTTATAGCTCTTTGGGAAAAGTCCCACATTGTTCTCCAGAATGACCAGTTCACAACTCCACTAAAAGTGCATTAGTTTTCCAGTTTTCCTACATTTCCTTCAACATTCATCATTTTTCCTTTTTTGTAATATAGCCAATCTGATAGATATAAAATGGTACTTCAGAGTTGTTTTAATTCGCATTTCTCCGATGAATAATGATTTAAAGCATTTTTTCATATCACTATAGAAAGTTTTGATTTCTTGGTTTCAAAACCAACTGTTCATATCCTTTGATCATTTATCAATTATATTCTTATAAATTTGACTCAGTTATCTATATATTTGAGAAATGAGGCTTTTATCAGAATTACATTTTATGCTTTCCTTTTAATTTTGGTGACATTAATTTTATTTGTGCAAAAACTTTTTAATTTTATATAATCAAAATTATCTATTTTAGATTTTCTTCTTTTATTCAATTTAGCAAACATTTCTTCAATGAGTTCAATACCTATTTCATAGCCTTCCTTTCCAAACCAGGCCTTTCTTTATTGTTTAGGATTTCATATTCACATTTATGACCCTTTGAACACACTTCCCTCCTATTTCCTCTATGACTTCTTTTTTTTTCATGGTTCATCATTCACCACCACACTAATCTCTTCAGGGGTTTTCCTTATTGATTGTTCCTTCTTTACTTCTCATCTTTGAAAATTGAACTCATCATCATTCTACCTTAACAAGCTTCTCTTTCTAACCTTCCTATTTCTATTGATGACACCATATTCTTCCCATTACCCAGGATTAATACCTCACAGTCATCTTTGACTCTCTTCCCTTTCTCTCACTCTGGACTGGGAAGGAATAAAATTCTTACCACTCCTCTATGCAGATTAAATTAGTTTTCTATAAAAGTCATTTCTTGATACCTGGTTTGCTCAGGAGACTAAGGACTCAGACTCTTGAGATAATTTCCTCAACACCTAACTACAAAGCAGCCATGAAGAGCCCTTGGAGGGATACAGGTTTTGACTGGTAGATTATGATGGGTACTTCAGGCAAGAAAGCCTCTCTCTGCTTATTATGGGGAAGCTGCTAAAGCCACCTGGCCTTGGGTGTGATGTAAGTTAGAAAGGATTTGTTTCTTCCCCTAGGCAATCCTGCCCCAGTTTACTCTATATGACCAAAATGCTAAGGACACAAATATTGATGACTGTCAGATAACAGCCTGTTGATCAGCTATAATAGAGTTTTTGAAAATAATAAGCAACAATAATGAGGTATTTAATCAGGTGCAGAACAAAATTGAGTCCACCACTTGATTTAGTGACATTTCAAGCCTAAAAACAGAAGGTTCCCTCATCCCACCCTGCTCCTTGTAACCTCAGCCCAGAAAAGTATGGGTACTGAATCTGTGTACAAAGTCAGAACCAAACCATTCTTCAACTCTACCTCTAAGCCATAAAATTAGCATATTAGTGACATGAAGCACCTGATCCCTCTCACTTCTCATAAATTTATTTTCTTGCTTCTGGTTCTTTGTTAACATCTTTTGAAACTTAGCCTGCTTTAATTTGTGTTACAATTGTAATAAACTTTGCTCCTCGACTTGGAGATGGGTCTAAGCCTACAAATTCTTTCGAGACATTTTGACACTGGTCTGGAATCCAACATTTTGGGGGTCCTTTTGAACTCCAACAAGCTTAATCAACTCAAGATGTCCTCTGTGCCTCTCCTTATTCAATGTCTTTCTCCTTCTATGGCTAAATAAATCCCTTTCTTGATAGTTCAAAGACTTATAATGTGTCATTTTGCTCTACTATTGAGCCTAAACTACCAGGTGACTAATTTAAATTGAGCCCAAGTCCAGTATAGATTATGTAAATTCTACCTCTACCACATCTCTTGTATCCAGTCCATTTTTTTTCACTCATCTTCTAAATATTGTGATAATCTTTTAACTGCTCTCCCTGCCTCTGTTCTCTCCTCTCCTTAATTTCTTATACTCAGCTATAAAAATATTCTTCTTTGGTACAGATGTGACTAGACCTCTCTTGCCTATAAACTTTCAATTGCTTGTTGTTACCTCTAAGATAAAATATAAACATGTTAAACATTTAACATGTTATACATTTAACATGCCATACAAACATGTTAAATGTTTTCTTGCTTACCTTTCCAATCTTTTTCCACATTATTTCCTTATGTGTATTCTAGACTACTAGTTCTTTGAATCAAATACAATAGCTCTTGCTTTCAGGTATTTATAAAAGCTGTCTTCCATGACTATATATTACTACTCATCCCTATCTTACATTCTTTTTTCTTGGAGATCCAGTTCAAATGACACCTCTTCTGTTATAACTTTCCTATTTGTAGCATCTGTAAAATCTACAAGATGAGTTCAAATTCAGTCTTAGATAATCCCTAACTCTGTGACTATGGGTAAGTCACTCAACTTCTATCTGACTTAGTTTCCTCAACTGTAAAATAGAAATAAAAATGTACCTATAGCACTGTTGTGAAGATCAAAATATTTTAAAGTACTTAGTACAGTACCTGGGATATAGTTAACATTAAGGAGTTTTCCTTATTTCCTTCTTCCTCCTCCCTGCCTCTCTTCCTCTCTCACTCCTTATCTATCTATTTACTTTCATTCCTTCCTTCCCTACTTCCCTCCTTCTTCCATCCTTCATTCCTTTCTTTGTTCCTCATTCCCTCCAACATGTATTTTCCTTTCCCTTGTAATTTTACTACCAAATCACTATCTGAATTGTTTGATACTTATTCAGCTACATTCCAGAATCTAAATTCTTCAATTGAAGGGAAGGGACTGGGTCATTTTGTGCTTACAGGTACTTAAACATAGGAGATACTTTGTAAATACTGTGTTGCATTGGTGCTAGGATCAGTACTCAAGTGATATACAATAAAATATTCAGGATTTTTGTCAGGGGGAAGAATTCCAGCAAAATTATTATTGTTTTTGTCTCTTGGTACTTTATTTTAAAAGTATAAGTTGTATTTTTCAATAGACATTTAAAAACTGCCTAAATTATTTGTAGTTAAGATACAATTATTATGCCTTATTTTACTTCAGCCCAAGTTCTATCTATTCAGTGATTTAAAAAAAATTTAATCATACCTCAAAACAGGAGTATCAGAACTACGGTAATTAGCAGCATTTTATCAACAACACAATACATACAAGAAATGGTACAAAAGATATCAGCAGAGGTATATTTGATCAGAAAAGAAAAGTGAGCTTATTGTGTACTGATACAATAACAGTGATAATAAAAGCATTATTTACATAACATTTTAAAATTTGCAAAACTCTTTACAAATATTTCATTTGATCTATACAACAACCCAAGGAGGAGGTAAGTGTTATTATCTCCATTTCACAGATGAGGAAACTGAAGCAGACAGAGATTGGTTAAATAATTTGTCCAGAGTCACATGGATTTGAGGCCAAATTTTAACTCAGGCATCCCTGATTCCAACCCCAGAACCCTATTGACTGATACTTAGTGTTAGAGATGGACATCATGAGTGTGGTGGTATCTGTAAAATATTTTAAAATTTAGAGAAAGGCCTCTAGAATGTTGGGCAGATTCTCAGTGCAATATTTATGAAAGATCATGGTAAGAATGGCCTAGAAAGTCACAAATAGATTCTGACCTCCACTGGTAGGAATATAACCCCTATGAGTGAAACCTCAGGTCTCTCAAAGTTAAATATTAGGAGATTAAAGATGGGATGTGAAGAGGGAGAGACATTCAAGGGTGTTAGTTGAGATTGGTGAGTGAGTGCAAATATCTTGATGTTGGTACTTTAAAAAATAAGCTCTTTTAAAGAAATTCTATTTTTAGAGAGTCTTTCTCATCATGTTTATTTTTCAATAACTAGGATAGCTCTTGTACACACTGGATATTCTACTATTGAAAAAGTTTGGACTGAAAATAGAATCTCGTAATATATTCCTAATCATAAATCTTTAACATGCCTGCTAATATTTTAGCGTTTTCGTAGTGTTTTCTGCCCTGTTTTTAAACTTTGCACATCCTTGACCTCTGGAGCTTATGGGCTAATTTGTACTGTTTGAGGGAAACACTCCCAAGGGCTATTTTTGAATTTGTGTTTGACATTTAGGTTTAGAAACACTGTAACACTGGATAAAATTAGAATTTTGTCATCAAAATTGTTGTATTTTGCTGACCTGATAAATCATAAAGATATTGCCAAGTCTGTACCTCCCATGTAGATTAAATGATGGGTATAAAAATAAATACAAGAGGGGGAAAATACATAAGATTCAAGAATTTGAACTTTTCCTTTAATCATTTACCTCACACTCTCCATTTTGAAGTTCGTAAACACAGGAAAGATACACAAAAAAGCCTCCATAAACCATACATTTTCCTTTGACTAAATGAACTGTTTGAAACATTTTGCTTGTTTTCCCACACTCCTTCACTTATACAAACTTACACTTACATTCAAATGATAAATGATAGTCAGTTACATGGTAAGAACTCAGAATACATGTCTATGGAGTCAAGAGAAGGGAGAAAATAAAATTATAATAGTATGGAAAAGTGTGAAAGATATGGCAGCTACTAATGTGCTCTTGCTGAGCCTTCAGAATTGAATTGTGCCTTTATTCCTAGTATAGCTACAAATTTCCCACAAAGGAATGATGTCAATGGCAGCACAGAGACAAAGTACAGCAACTAGGTCAGCAAAGGAAGAAAAGAGTGTTGGACTTGAGTCAGGACTCCTGGTTCAGTTCTCAGCTCTGGTGCTTATTGGTTGTGGGACCATGGAGGAATCTGTTAATCTCTGTACCTTTCCCTCTATAAAATGAGGAAGTTGGATAATAATAATAATAGCGAATATTTCTTTAAGGTTTTCAGAACACGTTAAATGTATTTTCTTGATTGATCCTTTTAACAACCCTGTTCAGATAATATAATTCAAATAATTATTATCAACTTTTAATTATTTTATTATCAATGCTCCATTTTATAGATAAGGATCCTGAGGCTAAGTTAAAAATCTTTTCCCAGAACCACAAGCTAATTAATGACAGAGGCAGGATTAGAACTAAGGATTTTATAACTCCAAGTCCATTCTCTAAAAATTAGTTTACTCAGTCAGCTAAAGTTAAGTAGCTAATTCAATTATCTCTGTTTAGTTCTGTTCCAGCTCAGATAATCTACGAAGTGGATATTTTCTTAGAAAAAATTGCAAACTGAGGAAGTATTGGGTAGACACTAAATACCTGTTGAGTTTAATTAAATGTCTAAATGTATATTTTCTTCTTCAAATAACAAATAACTATTTATTCTAGGCAATTATAATGTTATAATAAAGGCTCCTAATTTGAAGAAGGGCGATGTCTAATAATTGCACTATAGATCTCTAGTGGTTATTCCTGCAACATCTTTTCATAAAAGTTTGATTTCTGTCAATGAAGCTCTCTCAACCAACAGTTGTGTTCCTTAATGACTTCATTAATATTACTACTTTCAATAAATTTCTCAAATTTTCCTAGAGTACTTTGCCCAGATCATGTTGTACTTTGTTGTACTTACTGGTGTGTTGTACTTCTTTTGTACTGTCAGAGTTTGGAGGGTGAGGATAGAAATGAAAAGGAGAGGTATGCACTTATTCTTCTGGCTCTCTACCGTGGAATGTATGCATTCTTGATCTGGTCCAGACATTCTTTTTCTCCTTCTGTTGGGCATGACCTTTTTAGTCACCCTTGACTTTGCTCCTATTGAGAGATTTCTCTCTATATATGTGAGAGGGGGAAGCAATGGAGAAGATAGTGTGATCTGAAAATTTGGTCTCATCAGAAAGCAATAGCAAATGACTTCTTTGACTTTTTACTTTTTTGCATAGGTTATATTTTCTAAGCTGGTATTAAAGTAATCAATAAATCAGGAATTATATACAAATTTTTAAAAACAAAAAAAACTATATGAATCATCTACCATGCTAAATTGTATGGAAGGAAATAGAACATATCTATTCTTTATCAGAACTTTCAAAAAGTCTTTCTCCTGTCACATCCCTTTCTAATGCTTTGCATGAACTTATAAGAGTTCAGTTAAGTTAGATGATAAGGAAACAAAATCAGAGTTTAAATAACAGCAAAATCATATAATCTGAGTTGGAAAGAACCTTGGAAGCTTTGTAATCTAATCAATACATGGATAAGTATCCACTTAACAAAACACTAATCTTTCCTTGAAGAACCTCTCTGGGGCCTACTTTCCAGATCAGTTGTTTTTCCAGTGAAATATTTCATATTGTCTTCTATTTTTTTGATTCTTTTGGTTTTGTTTTATTGTTTCTTGATTTTTTATAAAGTCATTAGCTTCCATTTGCTCAATTCTAATTTTTTGGGGTAACTTTTAAGCTTTAATCTTATAACAAAATGCTGCATGGATTTCATTATATCACTTCACAGATCAAATTTAATTTTTAAATAATTACATTTCAGTGAATTTTTTATCTGGCCAAGTCTACTTTTTAAAGAGTTTTTTTCTTCAGTGAATTTTTGTGTCTCTTTATCCAATTTGACTAATTCTGCTTTTCCACTGGCTTTTTGTATTTCTTTTATCATTTAACATATTTTGTTTTTAAATTACTTTCTTTCTTTTTTTGTGTGTGTATGTCTACGTTATGACACTGTTGATTAATCATAATTTTCTTCCATCACTCTCAGTTTTCTTCCAATTTTTCCTCTACCTGTCTTACTTGATTTTTAAAATTCTTTTTGAGTTATTCCATGTCCGAGACCAATTCATATTTTTCTTGGAAGCTTTGGATGTAGGAGCTTTGATTTTATTATTTTCTAAGTCTATGTTTTAATCTTTCTTGTCACTGTAGTAACTTTCCATGGTCAGAATTATTTTTCTGTTGTTTGTTCATTTTCCTAGACTATTTCTGGGAAATAGCTCTTTGTTGAAGTAGGAGTCTGTTTCCAGGATGAAGAATACATTGTCCTAAACTTTAGGAGTTTTGTACACTTGTTTTCAGAGCTACTTTGGGGGATATGTTAAGTTTTTCATTCTTCCAAGGTAGTATGATCTAAGGAGAGGTGTGTCAATTTTTCTCCTAGCCTGTGCTTTGGTCTGTGAGTGACCCAAACACTCTTTTCTATCCTGGAAGTGGGACCAGGGTCTTTTGCTCCACTGCTGCCACAGGCTCTGGTGTGCTAGTGCTCCCCCTGTCCAGGCACTGCCACCCAGGATTGTGAACATCTTAGAATGGCAAGGCAGTAGAGTCCTGCCTTAGTGCTAGCAGAGAGACCCCTGTAATCTCTTTCTGACCAGTTGTTTGACCCTTTTACCACTTTTGGGCTGAGAGGTCCCAGAAGCGGTTACTGCCCCTGCTGATTCAGTGACTCCCAGAGCTATTTCTCATTTGCTGGGATTGGATCTATGTTGACTTAGGCTATGCTAGATTGTATTCTACTCTTACCAAAGTATAACAGACCTTTCTTACTGAATTTCTAAGTTGTCTTTAGATGGAAAATTATTCCTCCTATTCCTTGGAGAAATGTCTGCTGCTTCAGCAATTGTTTTATGGCATTATTTAAAGATATTTAGAAGGGTTTGGGGGAGAGCATGGAAACTGTTTTTTCTTCACCATCTTGGCTCTGCCATGGTAATTCTCTAATTGTTGAAGATTTTATTTCCCGTCCAAATTTTCCTCCATTATCTGCTACTAGTGGTTCTGACCTCTGGGCCCTAGAAAAATAAATCTGATCTCCATCCCACGTGACAGCTCTTCAGATTTTAAATAATGCAGACGGATACCATTCATTCAAATTCTGATCCAAACCAATGCAGGAAAAATGTATTATGAACTCATTATTAAGTGTAAGGTATTAATCTAGATTCTGGGTATAAAAAGATAACTATTCTTGCCTTCAAGTACCTTCTATTCCATTAATAGATACCACATGTATCTATCACACATATAACCATACACACATATCACACACACACCACCACACACACATAACTATACCCACATACATGTACATACCCACACACACACACACACACACATACACACACACACGATAAATTTAAGTTGAAGAGTTACTAGAATACTAGTAACTAAGGGAATCAGAAAAGGCTTTCCTTCAGAGTTAGCATATTGCTAGAGAAAAAGAGAAAAACTTTAAAGGAAGGTAGAAATTTTAAAAGATTAGAAATTGTAAGGAAAAGAGGGAGGACTTTTAAACAAGGAAAACATCTATTAGCTACCTAATGTAGCTTAATATTGCCCTTAGTATTCTTGTCTGTCATAGTATATTTTTGACATGCTTTGTGTAATATATACATATATAAATACATATACATATTTATAGATACATATGTATATAACTATGTGTATATCTCATGTATTTTATGCTATACATATGTCAGATCCTGGCAATACACAATTCTTTTTCCTCTGGACTCCTTTGTCTCTCCTTGAATTTTACCAAAGATCAGATGCAGAAATTCTTCACAACACTTTCCCCATTTTTCTCTTTTATAATAATAATAACTACCATTTGTATAGTTCTTTAAGATTTGCACAGTTCTTTATAAATATCTCATTTTATTCTCACAACAATCCTGGTAGGTATGTGTTATTATTATCCTTATTTTATTGCTGAGGAAACTGAGGCTGAAAATGGTTTGCCCTAGGATTTGCAAGATGAAAAAGACTCCTTCCTTTTTGGCTTCCTCAAGAGTTCTGCTCCTGGATTTTTTTTAAACAAAAGAAGTTTATGATCTCTTTACCCAATCTCTCCCCAATTCTGTTTAATTTTGTAGGGGGGGGGGAGCTCTTTGGATCTTGGCTTTTAAAGTGATACTTCCTTGGTTAATTAAAAATGTTTTGGCTCTTTACTTATAATGACTAGATTTGCTTTTTTTTTTTTTTTTTTTTCATGACATCAGTGTAGAGGTCACAGTGGGGAAACTCTGGGTGAGGTATAAGACCCTTCAGCCCAGAGGGAACCTGCTGACAATGCCTGGTTTGGCTACCCATCCCCCAAGGGCTCTCTGCCTTCCTGAGAAGTCAGGGGGCAGTAACAACCTGTGTTGTGATTGAAGCAGAGTGATACCAGGTGGAAGACTGATACCAGGTGGCAAACTATGTACAATAGCAAGTTGTTTACGTGGTCTCACATGCCCCGTATATACTGGTCACACGCCCAGGGTTTTTGTTACATAAGGATATGAGGGTATAAAAAGGGGAAAGTCCTTGAAATAAATGGACTCCTTTTTCCCACCATCCTCAGGAGTCCTACCTTATTCTCCACTAGGACAGTAAATTTTAATCACTCTGGCATGGGGGCTCTAGAAAGCACAGTATGTTTTGTCACCCCAACTTGGGGGCTCTAGAAAGCAGGATATTTTAATCACTCTAGTGTGGGGGCTGTAGAAAACAAGACACAACATTTGGTACCCAAACGTGGGGTTCTAGGTGAGGTCCTACACACATCAGCTTGACTGACTGGATTGGCTGAGTTTAGTGGAGAAGTCCCCATGACTTGGAAGGGTAAGTATAAAAATAGGCAAGTGGGAAGAATCAGTGAGAGCTATTCTAGGTCACTTTCATTTTTCAGCTTAAATGAAGTAAATACTAAGAGCCTCCACAACCACCCCTCTCCTCTTCCCCACCTCCCTCCACCAGGAAAGTATGAAGCATGCTTAGTTAGGTTAACAGAGAAGCAAGGTTTGTTGGTAACTCAGAAGCAGATCACTGAGTTCTTAGATGCTCTGGAGTACACGTCTCTGTGGCTTTGTAAGAAGGAGAGTTTGGAGCCAGAGATGTGGAAGTTTGGGGGAGAACAACTAATTGAATACAATGGATTAAAATTGGTTTTAATGAATCCCACAAATTTTAAAAAGAGGAAAGATTTTATCTTGATTGGTCAAACCAAGAAGTACAAGGAGGAAAACAAGCAGAGGGTTGGTGCTTTAGCCCTGGAGGGTACAGCACATGGGGCAGAGCTAAGGAAGTCTTTCAAAGTATTTTACTGATTTATATTGCTTCTTACTGCCCTAGAAGGCTGGTCTATTTGGTCCCCAGTTGGTCTAGAAAATAGTTAAATATCTTAAGAACAATTGTCTGTTGGGCAGAAAAGGAATTAAGTATCTTAAGTATCTTGCTGATAAGCTTGCTTTTCACTTTCAAAATTCATTTTCCATTCTACCTACACCTGAACATGTGCCCTTAGGGTATTCCCCGTTTCCTGACCCTCCTCCCTCAACTCTGCCTTCATGGGTAGGAGGAAGAGGAGGAGTAGGAGGGGCAATGACACCATCAACATTACCCATGAAGCAGTTTTGATCACCTCCTATGTCCTCATTACAAGAGGTGGGGCTCAGCTCCAAGGCCCCAGGCAAAAAACTCTTGGGGCTTGATGGCAACTGCTATTATACCCAAAGAGACTTTAAGCAAGGGGGGGAAAGGGATTGCAATTAGGGAGAATAGCGCTGTATGCTACTGGGACTACTGAGATATCCCCTGGAAAGCTGAAATCTGTCTCTGTTTGACCCGTAGGCCCTTGCCTCCACACACACAGTCGGATTGACCATTTCACCTTCTGAGAGTGCTTACAAAACAGTGCCCATCCATACATTGATTTTCCAGTCACTGGCCAAAGATTACAGCAAATAGAATAGGAGGATCAGTAGCAGTTGAACTTAGTACTACCCCTTTGAGATGGAAATTTGAAGACATCAAGATGCTCCTCCAAAAATAAGAGAGGGGGAGCCACAGATAACTCTAAAGAACTTCTAAATTTAACTTTATGTATTAATTTTTTTTTTTTTTTGATGAAAATGTACTGGCTCCGGCAGACATGTTTCATAATCTGTTGGAAGGGCAGTGTCCAGTGCGAGCAGCTCCAGTATCTTTAGATATTCGCCAGGTGATGTGGAGAGATCCAGAAAGTGGTGAATGGAAGGGACCAGAGAGGTTAACTGCTTGGGGAAGAGGTTTGCTTGTATCTCAACAGATGGAGAAGGAACCCGATGGGTACCCACAAGCCGTATTTGCTTTGTCCATCTGAGAAAGAAAGAAAAGACCCAAGAAACATTAGATGGTTCCCTTGCTGACTGTGCCCACCACAAGAGCCTGGCAGTTAAGCCTTTGTGTACTCATGAACATCAAAAATAATTGTCAATGAAATTGATGCAGACTTCACAACCTGAAGGGATCATTGGATTCCCTGAGACATAAGACTGATGCAGGACTTCAAAACCAGCAGGAACCATTGGATTCCCTGACACATGAAGTGACGGACAATAGATTGGTTTTGGACTATTTCTTGGCTGCTGAAGGAGGTATATATGTGGTTGTGAATTAATAGTTATTTTTTACACCTTCCTTTTGGGACTCGTAGAAATCTTTTATAGTATTTTGTTTATTTATATTGTTTGTTATATTACTACTTGTTTGTATGACATTACAACTTGCCTGTGTAATTCCTCCCATGGTGATGAATTTAACTGGTATATATACCTGCTCAATTAAAACAAAAGAAAGGGCAAGATATAGAGAGTCACAGACAGTGGGGAAACTTTGGGTGAGGCATAAGACCCTTCAGGGGAACCTGCAACAATGTCTGATTCAACTCCCCAAATCTCCTAAGGGCTCTTGGCCTTCCTGAGAAGACTACCTGTGTTGGGATTGATGCAGAATGATACCAGGTGGAAGAGTAATACCAGATGGCAAACTACATACAATAGCAAGTTGTTTATATGGTCCCATGTGCCCAATATATACTGGGCACATGCCCAGAGTTTTTGTCACCTAAGTGTATGAGGGTATAAAAAAGGGAAAGTCCTTGAAATAAATGGGACTCCATTTTCCCACCATCCTTGGGAGTCCCTCCTCATCATTTCTCCACTAAGATGGTATATTTTAATTACCCTGGCATGGTGACTCTAGAAAGCAATGGTACATTTGTCACCCCAAGTCACTTAAACTGTATCTCCTTTAATTTCCTCATCTCTACCTTCCATGGTTGTTGTGAAGATAAAATGAGGTAATATTTATAAAAAGCTTTATAAACCCTCAAGTGCTATATAGATGCTATTTCTTGGCTATTTTATTATCCTATCTTCCTTCTTGAGTAGCCTCTGCAGATGGATAATGGAGCTGCACACCAGACATTAAATCATTGGTTTCTGTACTGGAAGCAAAGAAAAACTGCACCCAGACTTTATAAAGGCACTAAGAACTCATTTACTGCTTCTGAGAATTATAGTGATACCTTGAAACAATGGGACTAGAATTGAGTATAGTGACAGGACTGTAAGGCTCAGAATGGTGCTTCTTTAAGAAAGTTGTTCTGTATCCTTGTATTTACTTATTAATTAACCAAAAAGTGAATGACTTCCAACCCTGCTTGTTATTCGATTTCTGTGACTCCTGACACTTTTCCTTCCCTCTCAAAAGTAACATTTTAACAAAGTTTCATTTTTTTAATTACAGAAAATTAAAATGAATTATGTTTGGAGAATTTTGTAATATCCCTTAAAGTGATTAGAGATTCCTGGATGAAACTATGGCTGAGTATAAGTCATCAAGAAAAATCAAACATTTTCAGGGTTGCAATGCAGCTTTACTGTTTGATAGAAGCTTTTTTTCCCCTTTTGTTTTCTACTTTTTGATGTCATTTTGAATTCCCTTATTACTTATCTCTTTATTTAAAAGAAATTTAAATAAGTTTTTGTTGATATTTTCTGTTTCTTACATCACTGTAGTTATTCCAGTGTCTTTTCTTTTTCTCTTTCCCAGAGAGTTGTCCCAGTAAAAAAACAAAAATAAAAACAAAAAACCCATCACAACTGATACATTAAAAAATAAAACAAAACAAACAAATAAACAAAAAACAAGCACCCATCTCTTTAAATAAACATTTTGAAACATTCTATCTGAACCATAAGGACCAGTTAGGTAGTACCTAATAATAGTAACTTACACTCATTGCTTAAAGTTCAAGGTGAACAAAATTTCCTTCTTTGGTTCTTCACGGTTAGCATCAGGCTCTGTAGGAAGTAGACAATGGAACAATGCCAGGAGTTGTGGTAGAAACCACACTGCTACCATAGACTTCTGGAGCCTTGAGATTGTGGCATTCACTAGTGTTCATTAACCTCTGATAAAGGGCATTGAGATATCCGGTGTCTTTCCTACTGTTGGTAACAGGTCATAACACAGCTGAGATAAAACAATTTCATAAACTAGCAGAACAATGTCAAAGGGAAGCATTACTTATGTGTCCTGTTCATAGCTGTGGAGGAAAATACGCCAATAAAGTGAATCAGAAGCAAATAAAGCAAGTTTGGAACTTTGGTGAATTGGTGACATTTCCTTGCAATTCTTTTTACATTAGTAAGGTGTTAAGAGAGCAGAAAAATTTCATCAGAGAAGAGAAAGCAAGATTGGACATTTTGACCAAATATAGTACTGAAAGAGACCTTGTGAATCCTAATGTTGATTTGTAAAAGAAAACAGCATTCCAAGAGGCCCTCAGATTATTTCTAAACCTTTTCGTTTCATTTAGGACCATTATAAGAGAGGCCAGTGGATAAATGCATAAATTATAGTGGATAGATAGCAGAAATTGGAAGTCAGCTAGATCAGGTTCTGCTTCTGATACATATAGAGAAAATTACTTAATTTCTTGGTACTTCAGGTACTTATATAAACTATTTGCTCTATTTGTAGAGGAACGTTCTTCCCTTGGAACACTATATCAATAAAATTACAGTTCCATTCAATTTTCCTTTCTCCTCCCTCCAAAGTACCTTAAATGTATATAGTATCTGGCAATTTAAAAAGCATTTTCCTCAAAAGAACTTTGTGAGATGGACAATAATAATAATAGCTAACAATTATATGGCGATTTATTATCTGTTTTGCACCTCATATCAACCCCAATGAAGAAACAAACTCAGAGAGATTATATGACTTGTGAAGCTGGCTATTGATGGATCCGGGAATAGCTGCTAAATAACAGATGAGAATTAATACAAATCTTCCCCTAACTTCAGAGCTAGAGTTAGCATCAGTGCCAATATCTTTTCTACTATACAAGATGACTTTTTTCCCTAAAGAGAAATATAAAGTCATAGTTTTCTTTTTATCTTGTCTTCACAAAATATATTGCCTTTTAATGGCAATCCAAAAAATTCGACAAACATTTGTTAGGTACCTATTGTGTCCCTGTGCTAAGTGCTGACGATATAATAATATATCAGCAAATTTATAATCTAAAGGGGAAGACAACACACAAAAAGAAACAGGAAAGGGATTGTGGTAACAGAACCAGGCTTGGGAGCATCTGGTTCCATGGAGCTGAAAACAGACATGAAAGCAAATGCAAAGTGACCTAAGATCAGTTTCTGCCCTCTATGAAGGAAGGTATTGAGAAGAGTTAGATACTCTGCCCTCCAGCCCTCCAATTAGAGTAGAGAGGAGGCTGAAGGAGGTGGTATTAATGAAAGCTTGCTTGAATTAGCAGCATGGTAATGAGTTAAGAAAACATGACTTTTTCCTGGGAGTAGCATTTGAGTTGAAAAGGGGCAATCTCACATGAAGAGGTATCCCTTCTTATAAAGGAAACCCTTTCTACATGCACGAGTAATCCCATTCCATGCAGAATGCCCTTCCTCCTAACCATCCTTACTTGTTCATTAATATTCAATCTCTCCTTATCTAAAGGCTACTTCTCTGTTGCCTCTCCTATTTTAAAAACAAACAAACAAACAAAAAAAACTTCACTTGATCCAGCCATCTCTGCTAGTTATTGTCCTATACCTCTTCCTTTTTGTGTATATACTTCTTGAAAAATATTTCTAATTAGTGCCTTCACTTTGTTTCCTGTTATTCTTTTTCTAATTTTTCTATATAGTTCCTCATCTCATCATGCAAGTGAAAATTCTCTCTTCAAAGTTACCATTTATAGCAATTGCCAAATTTAATGATATTTTCTTAATCTTTATCCTTCTTGACCTCTCTATAGTATCTGACACTGTTCATCACCTGTTCTTGGTCTTCTTCCCTCTAGGCTTTTGCTTCTTTGCCTGCTTCTTTTTGTCTCCTTTTTGGGATTTTTATCTGTGTTACAACCATGAGCCATGACTGTCTCCCAAGGCTCTGTTGTAAGTTCTTCTTCTCTTTTCTAGTCTAATTTCCTTTCATTTCCTCACATACCATTTAACTTGGTATATGATGGTTTGATCTCATCAGTGACTCTGGATCTACTTATCTAATCCCTATACCTCTCTCCTGGCCTTCAATTCCATATTTCCAATTACTTATTGAACATCTCAAACTCCTGTAGATATCTTAAACTCAATATGTTCAAAACTGAACTTGCTATATTTCCTCCAAAACCATCCTTTTTTTCAGACTTCTTTGTAACTGTTGAAGTCACACAATCCTTCCAATCACTCAGGCTCACAACCTAGATATCAGCCTTGATTTCTTATTCTTTTCACTTACCATATCTTATCAATTAATTGCCAATTTCTATCAAATTTACCTTTGTGACATCCCTAATATATACCTCCTTCTTTCCTCCAAATTGCTACCATTTTAGGGCAGGTCTTAATTGTTTCAAAACTGAATTATTGTAATAGCTTTCTGCTTGTTCTTCCTCAAATTTCTCCTTAATACTGTCCATCTTATACTTAGATATCAGTTATCTTCCTTAATGTGGGTCTAATCATGTTATTCTCTCCTACTGAATTAATCCAGTAGTTACCTATTGCAATCAAAACCAAACATAAAATTCTGTCAGCTGATCAAAACTAGTTTAATTAATAAATGAAGATATAAATAGATAATCACTAATAGACCAGTTCATTTTCTTATCTACTTTCCCACCTTCCCTCTACTTTTATAATCTTGATCTATGCTTTGCTACTGGACTCTGATGATTCTGGAGAAGAGAGAGAAGCTGATGTCTTCACAGCTCTTAAATCCTCATTTAATACACTTAAAATTCTCATTTAAATCCAAATCATCTGCAAGTCAAGACATCACTCTACTGATATCATTGATTGTCTTTGAGAGCAAAGAATAAACAACAAAGTCAATTTACTTTTCTAATCTATAATCTTTTTGGTCAGTCAATCAGTCAATACTGAAATGCCTACTATATGCCAGACAGTTTTAAGTGAAGGATTGTAGGGACAAGTGCCAATTCTTCATTTATTTAATTTCTTCTTTGTAAATTATGAAATGTTAAACTTGAGGAATTTATAATAATCTTTTTCTTGGAAGAATGGTAGGTTTATACACACACACAAATACACATATAAGTACATGTGTACATACATGTATGCATATATTTCTTGAATAATTTTAAAATCTCTTTTTTGTGTATGTGGGACGGAAAGCCTTTCCAAGGAATAGTTACAATAAATATTGTATTTATTTCCCATCTTCTCTGATATAAGTCACACATGTGAATCTAAACTTAACATTGTATATGTATGTGTGAAAATACAATTAATACATGTGTATATTTACATATATAATTTATGTATATATACACATACACAAATATTATTTGTATGGTGTCCAAATAAATGTTAAGTATATGTAGTAAACATAGAATATTAATTAATCCTTGGAAAAAATTTCCATCTCTCACAGCAAAAGAAGTTTTAATCTTTATTTAAAAAATGTCAGTATTTTCATCTGGTTTCAGTTTATGATCAATCTTAGTGGAACATTAAAATGAATTTTTCAGGGTTTTGTTGTAACTGAGTAGAAAATCAAATTCATAACCTCTTTATTTGGAATATGTGAAAAATAATAGTTTCCATTTAGCTGAATTCAAAACCTAAACAGTTATAGTAATTAATGATAAAAATAAGAATAGCTCACTTTACGTTATATTTTGGAATTGAAAAAATATTTATTTAACTTTTGGGGGTTATATTTGAGTTCCAAGTTGTTTCCCTTTCTCCCTCTCAAACTTGCATTTGAGAAGGCCAACATTAAACAAGATGTATATGTGAAATTATGCAATACATTGTTCCATATATCAGTTTTTTTCCCCTGGAGGTAGATAGTAACTTTCTTTATAAGTCCTTTATAGCTGATTTGAATAGTCATATAACTCAGGGTAGCTTAGTAATTTATATTTACTCTTCAGCAATAATGCTGTTATCATATACAACATTCTCTTGGATTTGCTTGTTTTGGTGGATTGTTTCATACAAATCTTTCCATGTTTTCCTAAAACCAAACTGCTCATCATTTCTTACAGCACAGCAGTATTCAATCACAGTTGTATGCCACAATATATCCAGTCATTTCATAATTGATGGGTATCCCCTCAGTTTCCAATTCTTTATCACTACAAACAGAGCTATTACAGATATTTTAGAATTTTTGTTTTTCATTTGTTTCAACTATACACAACTTTTTTTTGTTGTGGTTTTCTTGGCAAAGACACTGGAGTGGTTTGTCATTTTCTTGTCTAGCTCATTTTATAGATGAGGAAGCTGAGGGAAACAGAGTTAAGTGACTGGCTCAGTAGTCACACAACTAGTAAATGTCTGAGGCCAGATTTGAACTCACAGAGATGAACCTTCGGAACTTCAAGTCTATCTCTCTATCCATGTTGCCATCTATCTGCCTTACAATAGGAGTTATAGTTTCTTTTAAGATTTTGGAGGTGTTTTTTCATTTGTTTGGTTTTTGTTGAGACTGTGTCTTTTTATCCCAATAAAACTGGAAAAGCAGTGGTCACTCAAGAGGCTCATTCCCAATACTGATCAACAGAGAAGCTTTAACCTTCTCCAATTTTTCAGACTTGGGTAGGTTTAACTCCCTCCTTTCCCTTTCTCCACCCTCCCCTTTCCCCCCCCCTCCCCACTCCTACCGCCTCCTGCCTTAAGCATTCTGTGGTCCTCCACACCCAGGGACTCAACATATTAGAGCCAGACTGGCTTTAGTCCTATTATAGTCAGAACTTCTGCACTCAAATGATTTACTAACCTTAGAGTCCCCAAAGGGAACAATAAAGCATGTTTTATTTATGTTTTAAACTATTATTTGTTTCAAATTATTTATTGTTGTTACTGAGTAGTTTTAGTCATGTCCAACTCTTTATGACCCTATTTGGTGTTTTCCTGGCAAAGATACTGGGGTGACTTGCTATTTCCATCTCCAGCTCATTTTACAGATGAGGAAACTGAGGCAAATAGGGTCAAGTTACTTGCCCAGGTAGTAAGTGTTTGAGTTCAGATTTAAACTCAGAAAAATTAATCTTCCTGACTCCAGGCCCAGTACTCTCTCCACTGTAACAGAATAAATATATATGTTCTTTTCCTTTTGTCCTGATTGTTAAGGGCAGGTCAATTCTCTGAGTACTCCCGCAGCTGTGAATCATAACACACTTGAAGGAAATCAACCTTTATTGACACAGATGTTGAGTTGGAAATGAAATAAATTGGAGGCAAGAGAGAAGAGGAGAGAGGTCAGAGAATGTAGCTGCCTCTCAGGCTTCTTGCATTGTTATCTTCCTCTCACATGAAGGGATCTATTCTGCTAGTCAAAGTCAGATTCCCAGCAGCCATTAGTGGGTGACTCCTGTAACACCTGATCAACTTGGGAAATAGACCTAATAGTGGTGTTAGAAAATAGAGTACAAACATAGTTTTATAATTCTTTGGGCATAATTCCAGATTGCTCTTCAAAATTATTGGATCAGTTCATAGTTTCACCAACGGTGTATGTGTCCCAATTTTTCTACATTACCTCCAACACTTCTTGTTTTCCTCTTCTATCATTTTAACCAGTCTGATATGTGTGAGATGGTGTTTCAAAGTTGTCTTAATTTGAATTTCTTTAATCAAAAATGGTTTAGAGCATTTTTATATGACAATATATAGCTTTGATGTATTTCTTCAAAAACTTTCTGTTCATATCCTTTGACCATTATTTTTGAGAATGATTCATTCATATGAACTTGATAAAATTTTGATATTTTTGAAATATAAGGCTTTTATCTAATAAAGTGCCTATGAAATCCACCACTACCATAAATTTTCTTTTTTCCTTCTAATCTTGACTATATTGGTTTTATTTGTGTAATCCCTTTTAAATTTAAGATAATCAAAATTATTTTTATATCTCACAATATTATCTCTTATTTATTCATAAATTTCTGTGTTTCATATTCTTCTAATTTTCTTATGATATGTATCTTTATATCTAGCACACATCTATTTTAATCATATCTTGGTAAATGCTTAGTAAAATAATGGTGTATAATTAGTTTCTGCTAGAGTGCTTTCAAATTTTCCTAACAATTTTTTGCCAGTGAATTCTTATCAGCAAAACTTAAGTCTTTAAGAACTGTTAGACTTTCTTCCTTCATATTTTTTCCATTAATTATTTTTATATTCTTGATCTTTTGTTCTTCTAAATGAATTTTGTCATTTTTTCCTAGCTCAATATATATGTATGGTAATTTGATTGGGATGGTGCTGAATAGATTAATTTAAATAGAAATATCATTTTTGTTATATTGGCTCTGCCTATGCATGAATAATTAATATTTCTCCAGTTATTTAAACATGAATTTATTTCTATAAAATTTATAATTATGTTTATATGGTTCTTGGATTTTTCAAATTGGCAAGTACATGCTCAGATATTTTATATCATCTATGGCTATTTTAATTCTTTTTTTTCAGGGCTTTATTGGTGATATATAAAAATGCTGATCATGTGACTAGATTTATTTTATATCCTGATACTTTGTTAAAATTATTGTTTCAACTAGCTTTTTAGTCACATCTCTAGTATTTTCCTGCTATACACATCATATTATCTGCAAAAAAAAAAAAAAAAAAACAAAAAACCTCACAATGGTTTTATAATTTCACTGCCATTTTGATTCCTTCAATGTCTTTTTCTTCTTTTAATTCCATGCTAACATTTCTAGTGCCATGTTGAATAATATTGTTTATAATAAACATTCTTATTTCACTTCTGATCTTATTGGGAAAGTTTCTAGCACAGTTTCTAATATATTCTTATATAAGGCTAGGTTGAACTCAGGTCTTCCTAACTCCAGGTTCAGTGCTGTATCTACTGTACCACCTACTTGTCTCAGGATATATGGAAAACATCAAAAATGAAATTCCAAAGATATCAAAAGAAACAATTCTATTGAGAAGGAAAAATGAGTTGTCTGAAAAAACCAATATGGTTGTACAGAGCTGACCAAGTTAGATTTTGAGAGAGCATGAACTGAAGATGAAAGGGCAGGAAATGGAAGCTACAGATACATAACATGGAAGCTACAGATACATAACATGGAACCATAAGAATAGTTTCAGGAATGCTTGTGAACAGAATGAACTGATTTGATGAGGAATACTAAGGGCAAGAAGAGAGTTTTATTTTTGTTTTACCTATCTTAGGAAAAAAGAAGAAACAAAGGATCATGCATTATCATCATACATGACCTAATGATAACTGATAACAGAGAGTAGACAGAACTATTAAGCTCCTATTTTGCTTCTATTTTCTCTTTCAAGGAAAGTGAACTTTGGATAGGAAAAGGAGTAATAAAAATGATTGTTTAGGAATTGAAATGAGATAAATAAGGAGATAGAAAAAGACACATAAATGTATTTAAATAAGTTTAAATCACTAAGCCTAGATAAACTACATACTAGAGGACACAAAATAAATCTACAAAAATCAAAAGTATTTTCATACAATTATAAGAAATCACAAGAAGCAATAACAGAAAAGGAAATCACATTCCAAATAACTGCAAAATAAATAAAATATCTAAGGATCAACCTCCCAAAGCTCACAATAGGTTTTCAGATTCAATTACAAAGCTCACTTTAAAGAATTAAAGAGCAATCTAAATAACTTGAGGAATATTCAGTGTTCATGGCTGGGCCATGCCAGTGGGATAGAGCACCAGTTCTGAAGTCAGGAAGACCTGAGTTTAAATCTGACCTCAGACACTTAACACATGACTATTGGAACTGGCCTGAATCACCTCTCTGTTGAAAAGAACTAAGTCCATCAGAATTGATTATCATATAATCTTCTTGTTGCAGAGTATAATGATCTCTTGGTTCTGCTCATTTCATGTCGCATCAGTTCATGTAAATCTCTCCAGGCCTCTCTGAAATTATCCTGCTGATCATTTCTTATAATAGTCATGTGATGACCCATCACATCTACACCCAGAGAGAGAACTGTGGGGACTGAATGTGGATCATAAGATATTATTTTCACCTTTTTTGTTATTTGCTTGCTTTTTGTTTTCTTTGTAATTTTTTTCTTTTTTGATCTGATTTTTCTTGTGCAGTGTGATAATTATGGAAATATGTATAGAAGAATTGCACATGCTTAACATATATCAGATTACTTGCCATCTAAGGGAGGGGGTGGGGGGAAAGGAGGGAGAAAAAAAATTGGAACAAGGTTTTGCAAGGGTGGATGTTGAAACTTATCTATGCATGTATTTTTAAAATAAAAACTTTAATTAAAAAAAGATTAAGTCAAACCTGAATGAAGAGGTATGAGAAGACATCTCCAAACTATTTCTTTGTGAAGGTGTTACACATTGTACATGTTTTTGGATGTTCTTATTGGCTTGATTAATTGCATGTTGTTTTTTCCCTCTGAAAACAAAAAAGCAAACAGAAACAACACCCAATAATTATCATATGGGATGGTTCTTGGGGAGGTATGAAGTCCGGATTAGCTCCTTGGAGGCCTCAGAATCAGTTGGAGTCAGGATAAGCAAAAGTCCTTGATCTTTAGGGGGAAAAGTGAAGGGGATCGACAAAACTGCCACATGCTCTCCACCAACTGACCTCCCTTCTCCTCGCCCTCCTCCAAAGTGACTCTGGCTTGTCTTATTCCACTCCCTAATCCCTCCTACGATTATCTGTATACACCAAAAGATCAAGTCAGCACAGAATAGTGAGAAGGGCCATTTTTCCAAGCATATGCTAATAGAGTATTGTCTAAGTCGTAAGTGCTTGGTTGTCTGATTCCAGTGCACGTATTCAGAGTTTTAGCCCTTTACAGGGAGGGAAAAGGAAATGATACATGAGACATTATGGTAATCAAGGAAATAAAAAATCCAATACAATTATTTTTTAATTATATTTCAAAATACTGAAAATACTTCAGACATGATTCATAGAAAACCATCAGTATTACTGTGTGGGAATTCCTTTAATTGATGCAATGTGGAAACCCATCTGTAATTTATTGTCTTAGAGTTCCTGAAGGGACTGAGAAGTTAAGATCACAGCTAATATGTGTGGGAAGTAGACTTGAATCTAGGTCTTTGTCACCCCCAATTCAATCCTCTTTCCATTATGCCCTGTTGCTTCTAAGTACAATTTTAGTACAGTTGAAATTTTCCAATTTATGCTAGAACCTGAAATACATCTCACTTATTTAGACTTTCAGTCTCCATAGGCCATAGCTGGGTCAGGTCCCTCATCTATAAAATGATGAAGTTGAACTACATGTTCTCTAATGCTCTTTCTGGCTCTAATTGCTTGTACTTTTATATCTATGATCTATAAAGTAATTTGAGCTTTTCATAAAAGAACTTTTAGTTCCTGAGCACAAATATGGGGAGTTGATTTAGAATGAAATAAATTTCAAATGAAAAGATCTTGATTCTATTTCTAACTCTTACACTAATTGGCTATATTACCAAGTCATCCAACTTCTGGCCTCAGGTTCCTTATTTGTAAAGTTAGATATTATATGTCTTCTAAAGTCTTTTCCTACTCTAAAAATTCTTTGACTATATTATCATCCAAATGATATTTTATACATTTCATTTGAAATATTATATTGTTTGTGCTCGACCTGTGGTAGAATATTCTTAATTTTTATTGGTTTGATCAGCCCCAGTCTGAAATACCTTGACTCCAACATGATGATGTCACTGTGGTCCTCTTCAAGAATCCCAAAGGAAAGCAACCAATATGTACTCCCTGAATATATCAGGAATTTTATTGATTTTTTTTTCAAGGGAGCTCAAAATGAGTATTTAACAACTAGGGTTAGGTACATTCCTAACAGGAAAAAAAAACAAACAAAAAACTTTATCATCTTATGCCACAGCCATCTAGTGAGAATAAGCAAAACAGCTCCATTGTTCTTGAATCTGTCTCTGCATAAGGATACATATTTCTTGGACTATATCTTGTGGCTAAACCATGGCTAAAAACAGTAACAGGAAAAGAGATACACAAAACAAATGGTAACTTTGAATAATGGAATAATGGTGGGGGCAGCTTGGACAACAGAATTTTGATCTAAGTCCTAAAATAGGAGCATGAAAATCCTCATAGACACGACATGTTCTTTTTTTGTAATAAAATATTTTATATGGTTTCAAACATCAGCTGGCCTTGGAGCAAAAGTTAATTCCACTTTGAAACAAGATACATTGTAAATATATCAAGAGACTTGGCTGTAACAGAGACCTTTGTAAATAGATGCTGATTGGCTCTGTTAAGGCAACTCTCTGGAGCGTGCAACTCTTGACTTGGCAGCTTGTAGAGCTTTCCCTCAGACGGCAAGTTCTTGTGGGGGTGAGAGCAGGGAAAGGGCTTGATGGTCATGTTCTCTCTGAAATGCCTCATGGAGGCTAATGGAATATTGCCTTTCTATTATTAGCAATAGTTTGAAAGAACAGATTGAGCAGTGAGGAGAGGCAGGAGGCACCCTGAAAGGTTGGAACTAACAGTTCGACCTTGAAAGGATTCGCATAT
This sequence comes from Antechinus flavipes, assembly GCF_016432865.1. Taxonomy (NCBI): domain Eukaryota; kingdom Metazoa; phylum Chordata; class Mammalia; order Dasyuromorphia; family Dasyuridae; genus Antechinus; species Antechinus flavipes. Next base: position 399,091,117 of record NC_067401.1, read on the forward strand.
TAAACTGGCTGGATAGGTAGGAGGGAGCCACTAATATATCTGGATCATCTAGCGACATCCAGGTGACCAGTGGATAGAGTGCCTGATGGATGGAATCAGGAATGTTTGAATTAAAAAGCTGCTTCAATCATTTAATTCTCTATGACTGTAGGTAAGTCATTTAATGTCTGTGTCTCAGTTTCCTCATCTGAAAAATGAGAATAATAAGGGTTATCTTGAAGATCAAATGAAATTGCATGTGTAAGCAGTTTATAAACCGTAAGAAGTTATGTAAATGTTAGCTATCATTATTACCAGTGTAAGAGAACTTCATTGGTAATTTGAAGTGGATGAGAAGGTTGTTCCATAGCTATTCAGTGATAGATTCAACTGTTTATTGATCCAACTCCTCTTATCATTTTAATTCTCCTGCCAGCCTAGGGCTGAGAAGACCAGTAACAAAGAAGGGAAAATGTGAATTGTCCTAGGATAAAAATCAGTAGGCGTTCATACTTAACTATATTCACTTAAAGTGATATCTCTGAGTCCCATCTAACTCCCAGGGGAGACTGAAGATCCCTCTGCTTTTGATGTTCATGGATCATGGAAATGTAATGACATTTCAAAGTGTCTCAAAACTCTTAACTCTTTATGGGAAGAAACAAATTCCATGTTTTTCTTTTTTCTCCCCTCTTGATCATCTCCTTCCTCTTTTGCCTCCAGATTAAATACAACCAAATATATTCTGTGGATATTCAAAAAAAATTTGACATATCAACCCAGGACATTGTAGTTTATGGCTTGCTTTGCACATAGTATCTTACTAAATTTCTTTCTGTTTTCAACTTCCTGCCACCTTTCCTCTGTTACATCCCATGGCTTTGAGGTTGTTCCCATTCATTTCTATTTAGTCCTATTTTTTTGACCTTTCTTCTTTCCTTTCATTCATTCAATATCATCTTTAAAAGTAATTCTTGGTCTTCCTCTCCCATATCTATTTACAGAGCTATTTCTGTTTGTTTTTCTTTGCTTGTTTTGTTTCTATTATTTCTCTTTTAGCACTTATAAAATAATAATTCTTACTTGCCTGTTCCCTAGTCAATGTTTTACATTCTGGCTCTCCTTAACTGCTGTGTTTTAGCTATTATCTAATATGATCCATCTTTTACTATGACGATTTCCATTTCTACCTTATTTTACTTATGTATTGAAATTCCCAAACAGACCCCATAGTCACTTGAAATTGTTTATTTTCAAGATTTTTAATTATTAAATTCTCCTTTTGGACCATAATTTCTTGATTTTCCATGTCTTCCATTATATTATTCCACCCCGAATTTGGTTCCTGGTTCGTATGGAGTCTTGAACAAATGGTTGGTTATTTCAATGAGATTTTCTCATCTACTCTCTAATCCATTACCTCATTTGCATTTCATAATTTTTGCCTCACTACCCCAGTCATGCATGATGTCTACTGCTCTCTTCCCTTTCTCCTTTTAAATGGTTAAAGTTCTTGGGGGAAGCCAAATTACCTAGGTTCCCTCTATCTTTATGTTATTTAACTTCAAATGGATTTTTAATAGTGTTTGATGATTGTTTTATTAATCTCTTATAAACTATTACACTTTACTATAGCTGTTGTCTCAAACCTTTCCTTTCTTCACTGAGAGAGTGCATTAAGTTGGAGTCTTACATAATTACTTACATAATTTTTAGCTTTATTTATTTTACTTCTAATTTGATTATAATTATAAGCTTTTTAAAGTGCCCATTTAAATTTTTTGAGGCATTTACATATTACTATTTTCTTGTTCTTGTATTATGTGATTTTTTCTCTTTTTTAGATATACATAAATCAGTATTTATGCAAGCAATCTTCCTCCTTTGAGTCTTCAGTATTAGTTTGTGTTGAACTACTAAAAAATTTGAAACAATTTCTGTGAGACTTTTGAATGATTTCCAGGGCTTTAGACTCTTGCATTTTTTTTTTCAAATTGTATTTTCCATGATGTATATTTTGCTTTTTCCTCCGTTGTCAATTTCCACATTGGTATCACTGAGTATTATATATTTCCTTGCTATGGAGAATCTTGTCTAGTTCTTCATAGAATTTTTCTGCTTTATCCTAAATGTTGGTGCATAAATGCAATCATCTTTATGTTCTTATTTATGTACATTATGAGTGGAACAAATTGAGATGACATCCCGTGAAGTGGTTTCTTTCTTTTTTTTAAATAGCTTTTTATTTTCAAAATATATGCAAAGATAGTTTTCATCATTCACCCTTGCAAAATCTCTTCCTCCCTTTCCCTTACTCGTTCTTCTAGGTAAGTAATATGCACAATTCTTCTATACATATTTCCACATTTATCATGCTGCACAAGAAAAATCAGGTCAAAAAAGGAAAAAAATGAGAATAAAAAGCAAGCAAAAAAACAAAAAGATGAAAATACTATGTTGTGATCCATATTTAATCCCCACAGTCCTCTTTCTAGATGTAGATCTCTTTCTCCATCATAAGTCTATTGGAATTGTCCTGAATCACCTTGCTGTTGAAAAGTTGTGATGAAAAGATGCTCATCAGAACTGATCATCACATAATCTTGCTGTTTCTGTGTACAATGTTTTCTTGGTCCTGCTCACTTCACTTAGCAGTAGTTCATGTAAATCTCTCCAGGTCTTTCTGAAATCATCCTACTGATTGTTTCTTTTAGAATATATTCCATAACATTCATATACCATAACGTATTCAGCTATTTCTCAATTGATGGGCATCGACTCAATTTCCAGTTCCTTGCCACTACTACAAGCCTTTTTTGCACATGTGGGTCCTCTTCCCTTTTTATGATCTCTTTGGGATACAGACCCAATTGAGACCTTCCTAGATCAAAGGATATGCATAGTTTGACAGCCCTTTGGGCATAGTTCCCAATTGTTCTCCAGAATCAGTTTACAACTTCACCAACAATGTATTAGTGTCCCAATTTTCCTACATCTCCTCCAACATTTATCATTATCTTTCCCTGTCATCTTAGCCTATCTGAGAGGAGTGTAGTAGGACCTCAGAGTTGTTTCTCTGATCAATAGTGATTTAGAGTATCCTTTCAAATGACTAGAAATGTTCACTTATTTATTTATTTATTTTTGCTGAGGCATTTAGGGTTAAGTGACTTGCCCAGGGTCACACAGCTAGGAAGGATTAAGTGTTTGAGATCAGATTTGAAGTCAGGTCCTCCTGACTTCAGGGCTGGTGCTCTATCCATTGCACCACCTAGCTGCCCCTAGAAATGATTTTAATTGAAATTTAATTGAAGTGATGTTTTTTATTGTGTGCATAATGAACCCAACCTTGTCAACTTTTTTACTTGTCTTTCTGAAGAGAACCTGGGAATTATCCATCCAATGAGGTGTAACTTTTTCATTTCTTCTTGTTTCAGTTTCATAAGAATAAAGATATGGTTCCATCTCCGTTTCTTCAGTGGTGTAAAAATTTGTGGCCATTGAGTAAAATGTTTAAATTGAGAGTACCTATCACTAAATCAATGTTGGTATAATAGAATGTAAAAACTATGATTCTTAGCACTCTTCCTTCCTTTTTGCCCTACTGACATCATGGGAACAAAAAGAGGTGACAGGGCAGAGTATCATTTTCTATTTTTAATTTATTTCATATCTTTTCAGGTGATAGGTTTTGTAATTTCTGGGATTGTACTTGAAGTTTCCTATTTGATAGAACTTCCTGAAACTCATGTCCTGATAGCATAGTCTTCCAGAACCCTGAGTCATTTATTCCATGATGAGATCGAAGTAAGATTTTATGGAATAATTCCTTTGCAATTTCAACAAATGAATCTTTACTGGATGAATACATCAAGCACTGGTGTGAATTCATTTTTATGTGGAAGCTTTCTCAAACAATTAAGCTTGTACTATAAGTTAAGATTCCTTCAAGAAACATTCATTATGCCAACTGTGATAGATGCTAGATGAGATAGAAGGTGTAGGTATGACAGGTCTCTGCCCTTAAAGATCTTATGAGAGAGTTAAAGGAATGATATAAACATAGAAATATATAATATACACAGAACTATAATAGTATAATAGATAGCAAATTGTATATTGATACAATTAATACAACTAAACAAATTGTATATTACTATATTATTTTACATAGAAATATCACATTGTAGACAACAAAATACTAAGAAAGGTTTGGTGTAGCTAAGTGATGCAGTGGATAGAGTGCTGGGCCTGGAATGGGCAAGACTCATCTTCCTGAGTTCAAATCTGGCTTCACATACTTCCTGGCTATGTGACCCTGGGCAAGCCACTTAACTCTATTTGCCCCAGTTTCTACATATTTAAAAATAAACTAGAGAAGAAAATAGCAAACCACTCCAGTATCCTTGCCAAAAAAATATCAAATGGGGTCACAAAGAGTTGGACATGACTAAAAATGACTGAACAATACTAAAGTTTAAAGGGTAAGGTTTTTTCCTTTTCTTATTTTAAACTTATAAATGGTATTAGATTAGGCACTGTGGAACAGGTAGCATTTGAGTGGACTTTAAAGAATGAGTAGAAATTCAGTAGGTAAAGAGGTCAGTGGAGGGAATAATTCTATGTATAGGGAATATGATTGAAAGTTCACAGTTCAAAATTTCAGAGAATTCTAGAAGCAGAAAATAGGATCTTTTGGTTGTAGTAGAGGGTGCATAGAAGAGAGTACTATGAGATTGTTTTGTTTTGCTTTTTTGGACTGAACCTATAAATTCATTGGAATAAGGCATTTTTTTTCAAACTTTTTGGTATCAGGACCCTTTCAGACTAAAAAATTATTGATGTTTTCCCTCTTCCTCAACTCCTCTCTCCCCAAGAACTTTTATTTATGCAGAATTTTATCTATCAATATTTATCATGTTAAAAATACATTGTTTTAGTTTTGTTATGAAAATAATTTTGACCTCAAGGACTTCCTGAAAGGGGAACCTCAAGAATCCTTAGGAATTCCCAGACCTTACTATGAGAACAGCTGCCATGGGGAACTCCTCTTTGCCTTTGCAGATTTGTGTCTACCCTGCCATTTATATTTAGATAATTGTCTGGGACCAAAGAGAGATTTAGTATCTTGGTTAAGATCACAGTGTGTATGTACTAGAGTCAGGGTTTTATCCTGGGTCTTCCTGACCTTCAGACCAACTCTTTATCTGCTCTGACGTGTAGGCTTTCATAATATGAGCTACATCTGGATAAAGGAAGGTAGTGCTGGTGCTGTTTAACAAAAAACCTACCACCCTTTCCACAGCTTCATACTCTCCCTCTTATCCTCAAGCTTATAGATTAGCTCCAAAACATTCTGTATTAGAATATTATATCTTAGTTGAGGCTTTACCAAAAACCTTGTGTATTAGGAATATTTGTATTATAAATGAGAAAGCTGAGCAAAAAGAGATTCTGCAGTCACATAGTAAATGGCAATTGAGTCAACTTCCAGTCACCTAATTCTAAATCAAGAATTCTTTTTTTTAGTATACCCCTCTTTATGATAGCCTTCTGCTATATTGCAAATATAAAACAAAAATTTCTCACAGGTTTATGAAAAAAAATGACAAAAAGAATTCCACTCAAGAGCTACAGTGACATTCTAAGGTTCTTAGAGCATTGTTCTAGGTATAAGTATGAAAATAGGACAAGTACTAGATCTGTGATTTCATTAGTATTGAGAACTCCCAGTGGAAGATACTCCTGCTAACAGTGCAGGCCAGTATATCCGCTGAAACTGAGTCCTATATCATTGTCTGGGGCACTGAGAAGTGTGTTTTCTTCACACAGCTAGGACATAGTCCACAGAAATGGGACTATGCAATGTGAACGAATATCATTAGCTATGCTGTGGATACAAATATAAAAACAAGACAATTCTTACCTTAAGAAGCTTTCCTTCCAAAGGAAAAAAATATATAGGTGATTTCAAGTGAAAGTTAGATGGAAGGGTGCCCTGTATTTTAGACTATAGTACCAAAGCAAATGGTAATTCATTTTTAATTTTTCCCCCACTGATAAAAGCATATTCCTTTCTGAATAATACCTTTGTGTTATTGATTTTCATCAGTTGTAGGTATTGAAGAGTCTAGGGCTGTCAGGTCATTATTTCCTCAAGGTTTGATTCCTTGGCTAATGGCTTCAGGGGCCAGGCTGGAATCAAGGTTGTTTATTCAGGGGCTGCTGCTATTACAGGAGCTCTTGGTTTCAGAAGCCTATTGCACCCTTCCTTCTTTCACTGTATCTTTCTGCCACTGTCTGTCTCTCTGACTTTTCCACCATGCTTCTCATATATATGTATTTATCTACATATATATGTGTATATCAAGCTGTGATTTTAACCAGTCTTGCAATTTTGTCAATGTACAGAACATGCTTTGTAGAAAATTCCCTCCACTAATCCACACCAACAATTCACACGTCTCTTCTAGTCTTGAATTGGGGAGACAACAGAAAGGGAGAGCAGACATTTCATCTTCCATGACCACAGTTTTGCATTGGTTATCTCTTCCTTTAGTACTCAGTTCAGCACTACCTTCTTTCCACAGGAAGTTTTCTGACCCCTCCCCTCAAACTTCTCATGTCCCCTTCTTTGATCTCTGTGCATTTTAACCACAAGGTATTTATTCTCTGTGTATTTTATAAATCCACAAAAGTGTACATATTGTCTTCTTTGGTAGAATGAAAGCTTCTTGTGAGTAGAGACATTAATTTTTTGTCAATGTATCCCTATGATTAGTAGGCATTTGAAAAAATGCTTGTTGCATTTGCAATTTTTGCAAATTGGCAATTACATTGCATTGCATGGAGCATTGAGGATTTAAGTGACTTGCCCATCTAACAGATAGAATGTCAGAGGTAGAACTTGAACCCAGATCTTCCTTATGCTAAGATTGTCACTCAAGGGGTTCCCCATGTGTTTAGATGAATGCAAATAGATGGCATACACAACACATATAGAATTAATATTCATTTTCTCCTTCAAATTACTATATAAAATTAAAAATTTTAAGCCTTTCTTTAAATACAGTAACAGGTGGTAAGTTTTAAGCTAATTAGAATCTCTTCTAGTAAATAATTTCATTATGTTCTCCTCAAAGTTACCCCCTTTGTTTTGTCTAGAAAATTGCTATTCAATAAAATGTTAATTTACTAAGTTTCTATATATCATTAAATTTGAAAAAAAAAAAAGATTCCAGGGCTAACATTCCTTTTTAGTTGTAACCAGTATGTTTCACAGAAACATAAAAAAATTAAGAAATTGAATAGCACTTGCTGGCCTCTTTAAGCGAGTCATCCATTATTACTTTGGATACATTTGCAAAACCTGCAAGGGACGTGATATACTCCAGTAGAGGCCTGTGAAGCACAAGCTTTGTACATGGCTAACTTGCTTAAAACTTGTAAATAAAACATTCCTATCTCTAAAATGTTTGCCAGAATAATGAATCATAGTGGGATGCCGTCAAAGAGCCAGCAGTCACTGACGTAAATTCTTTTAGCTTTCCTCTAATATTATTCTAAGTGCTTTAAAGTTATCACCAAAAACTGAAATTCTAGAGCATTCCGATCCCTAGGAAAGTATTTGTACCAGTCACTCTTTTACCCAAATGTAATGGTGTCTTTTCATTAACTTGCTTACATTGTTAATCATTTGAGGCAAAATACCAACATTAGACACCTCCACTTTTCCCCCTTCTTCTCTTCAGTCTCTTACTCAATTTCCCAGCTTCCTTCCTCAGTCATGCCAGAATAAGGTGAGGAAGGGAATTATTGGTGGAAACAACAGTCAACTTTTCAGCTTTTTTATAGCCATGGAGTACTACTGTTGCATCTTTACGACATTTGGAGTCCACTTGGTTCATCTGTTCCCTGAAAAACTTGAATCCATTACAATGGAGGATTGGAAAATTCTTTTTTCTAGTAAGTTTTAGGTTCAGTTCCAGTGCTTCCCTGTCTGGGTTACTATAACACAAATAGAAGCATTTGTATAACTTTTCTCTCACTAAATCTGATAAGAGAAATTTGACTGGAAAATGAACAAATTGAAATTTATGGAATTGGAGCCATAATATAACCATACCAGCACATATACTCACAATTCAACTGGTTATACCATTTTAAATTTCCTAAATTTCATGTACAGTATTTGGATAAAATTTTGACAAAATTTAATTTAGTTTAGTGTAGGAGAAGGATATGAAAAGAAGAGGCTTTTCAAACATGAAAATTCTTCCTGAATTAGCTCCTATTTAAGACTGTAATAAAAAAGATGTACTCATAATTATAACATTCACAGCACTTTTAACATGTTATATATGTGCTAAATAATATTATATGGCATTTTTATTTTTTGCCAAGTGCTTTACAAATACTTTCTAATTTTATTCTTATAACAATCCTAGAAGTTAGTCATTTTTATTATTTTCTTTTACAGATAAGGAAATTGAGGCAAAAGAGATTAAGTGACTTGTTCGGAATCACACAGCCATTAAGTATCTAAGGTCAGATTTGAATGCAGGATTTCCTGACTCTAACTGAAGACTCTATACTTTGTCCACCATCTCCACCTATTCCTAGGTCCCAATGTTGTATCAGTATATTTACTTGGTGGGGATATAGTATGCATCCTCATTTTTGAATGGGGAATTGAGAAGGGAAATTATGGGAAGGAAATGGGCAAGGTAGTGGTACTTAAAGAATACAGTCTTGCTACAGGCTTTAATATGAAACCCATAAAATAACACTGAGAACCACCTGCAAGCAGAAAGAGGATTGTAGGGACTGGATGGGGATCATCACAAAGTATTTTCACTTCATTTGTTGTTGTTTGCTTACTTTTTGTTTTCTTTTTGTTTTCACTTTTTTGATCTGGGTTTTCTTGTGCAGCATGATAGTTGTAGAATATTTGTAGAACTATGGAATATGTATAAAAGATTGCACATGTTTGACATATATTGGATTACTTTCTGTCTAGGTGAAGTAGTGGTGGGAAGGGAGGGAGAAAAAATTTGGAACACAAAGTTTTGCAATGGTAAATGCTGAAAACTATCTTTGCACATTTTTTAAAATAAAAAACTATTTTTTAAAAAAAGAAATGTATGCATGGAGCAAATTCCAACACTAATACGAAAGAGAAATAACTAAATATGGAGAAGCCAGCTCAATCAATGTCAGACATTTTGACCTTGTATCAGTGAAAGCATACATGAATGACTGTCAGAATAAAAAAATATATAATATTGAATTTTAAGAATTACATATTTCATATGTAATTGAAGGATTTTATGTTCTTATTCATAAATTCATATAAAGAAATGTGATTATATGGATTTGAGACCCTTATTTGTTTTGTGTAATATGTGTCTATATGCACATAGTTATATACCAGGGGTTTGGAGCTCTTGGTTCAGAGCACAAAAAATGTCTTAAGACACTTAGGACAGAGAATGCTTCTCTTGCAACCTGACACCCAGTCATCAAATGTGCTGGGGGATTCCCCTGAGGAAGCCCTCTAAACACAAGTGGGACAGCTGTTTGTTTCCATATTTTTATCAGTTACTTGAGACTATAGCCAGATTAGCTTGGCAGTCACACCTGCTGCTTTAGGGATTTAAAAGGAATCCAGAGCACTGGGGAATCCCCAGAAGATTAGGGAGACTTGAAAATTAGCTTGACTTTAAATAGCAGTTTGTTTCCTGACTAGAGTATCATAAACTTGGCTTTTCAGTTTGATTAGTATAGAGAGTTAAAATAAAACTTTTGTGGGAAAGTTTAATATAGTCTAATATTCCCCATGAATACAGTAGTAAAAGAAAGTAAAATTAAAGCAATCATATCATAAAAATCATAAAATATGTAAAAAAAATCACACTTGATTTATTTAATCAAGGATAAAAAAATTGGGGGATTTAATCAGCTTCAAGTAGATAGATGTTTTGTTAGAGTGATGGCGAACAGTTGTTAGTTATTATTATATGTCTTTGTGGAAATAAAATAAGAGGAAATAGGTCTGCTTTGAAATCAACTAGACTTTATACAGGCTATAATTGATAATATACAGACTATCACCGAAATGAAACGTGATGTCAAACATCTCTTTGGATGTTTAATGAAGAAATAATAAATACTCTATCCTGATTTCTGACTGCACTTATTCCTCTCCTAGGAAGGTCTTCTCTTAAGCACCATTCCTTCTGCCAGCTTCAAGATCCTGGGTATAAACCTTTCAATATGTGACTGGATATCAGTGATAGTGTCCTGTGCCATGCCCATGTGGAAATTCACAGCCTTCATGGGCATAATTGTAGTGTCCCAGGTGATGTGGGAAAACCTCTGGATGTCTTGTGTAGTCCAGAGCACTGGTCAAATGCAGTGCAAGGTGTATGATTCTATAATGATCTTGTCTAGCAAGCAGCTAGAGCCCTCACTGTTATTGCTCTGCTTATGGCCCCTTGTAGGCTTGCTAATCTACTTTGGGGAGGGCAAGTATACCACATGCACAGAAGATGAGAAATCAACAGCTCCACTAGTTCTGACTTCAGGAGGTCATTTGCCTCATCACCGCAGTCTTGATCCTGATCTCTCTGTGTTGGACTGCCCAATATGATCATCACATACTTCTACAACTCCCTGGTGATGATGCTCAGAAATGGGAGTTGGGATACAGCCTATATATGGGCTGGGCAGCTTCCAGTTTTTTCCTAGTGGGTTGGGGCTATTGTGCTGCACTTAACCTTCTGGCAGCTCCAGGGGCACAAAGCATTATGTGGTCAAATATTCTGCTTCTGCTCTTCCCCCAGGAGGCTCCCGAGGTCCTTCAGAATGCCTAACCAAGAATTATGAAGATTCCTTTTGATTCTTAAAGGAAGTAAGGGGACACAGCAAATGACTTATGTAAGGGAGGTCCACTATACTTCTTTCTCAAAATGAAGTTACAGGTGACCTGTCAGTCTTGAGATTTTCTATTCTTTCTTAAACAACAACAACAACAACTCTCTTGGATCACTCCATGTGTCTTCCTAATCTTTATTGCTGCTACTGATGATTCTAAAGTCTTCCTGATATCCTTGGATAAAGAGCTACCGAGATGCTGCTCAAGAGCTCCAATATCTTTGCCTGCATAACCACAAAGATCTATGCTATTATTTCTCTGGAAATGGCGATAATCATCTTTCGTTGTGCGACTGAATTCTAACCCCTACAAGTGCAAAGTTCTTCAGTGTGCTTTGTCCTTGTTGTTCCCAACTTCAGGAAAACAGAATCATGTAGATTCCACTTGCCTTTCTTGGTCTCCATGAGAACTGTGATAGTACTGTGATCTCCCTGGACTCCCAGAAGGCAGGAAGTGATCCCCTTACTGGTTCTTGTATCCTTTTTTTTTTTTTTAAACATAGTCTTCCTAATCCAGAATCCAACAAACACCTCCCTCACTCTCCCACCATGCTTCTGCCTTCCCTCCCTGTCTCTTTTTATAGAGTTTCAATGATTGAAAATTTTTAGAGAATAAAGTGTGTCTTGCTTACAACAATAATAGTAGTAGTAGTTACCTACCTTTTTAAATATTTGATTTTATTGATATTTTTTAAACATTCTAATGACTTCCCAATAGCTTCTCTTCCAATAGAACTTTTTCTTAAGATCTGTATGTGCACAAATGTTTGTGGCAGCCCTCTTTGTAGTGGCCAGAAACTGAAAACTGAGTAGATGTCCATCAATTGGAAAATGGATGAACAAACTGTGGTATATGAATATTATGGAATATTATTGTTCGATAAGAAATGACCAACAGGATGATTTCAGAAAGGCCTGGAGAGACTTACATGAACTGATGCTGAGTGAAACAAGCAGGGCCAGGAGATCATTATATACTTCAACAATAATACTATATGATAATTCTGATGGACCTGGCCATCTTCAGCAATGAGATGAACCAAATTAGTTCCAATGGAGCAGTAATGAAGGGAACCAGCTACCCCCAGCGAAAGAACTCTGTGAGATGACTAAGAACCATTACATTGAATTCCAAATCCCTATATTTTTGCCCACCTGCATTTTGTATTTTCTTCACAGGCTAATTGTACAATATTTCAGAGTCTGATTCTTTTTGTACAGCAAAATAACGGTTTGGTCATGTATATTTATTGTGTATCTAATTTATACTTTAATATATTTAACATCTACTGGTCATCCTGCCATCTGGGAAGGAGGGGGGAAGGAGAGGAAAAATTGGAACAAAAGGTTTGGCAATTGTCAATGCTGTAAAATTACCCATACATATAACTTGTAAATAAAAAGCTATTAAAAAAATAAAAAGAAGAACTTTTCCTTTAAAAGATTGCACAAAACTATTTAGAATAGCACTTGTTATTGACATAGTATGTAATTTTCTAATTTCATGATATGCTATTTCTTAAATTATGTTTAACTTCAGATATCTAGAAACAACACTAACCCTTGTATTTGATTTGAAGCCTATGTAATAATTGTGTATGTTATTCTTTTGATAGTTTACCATTTCATGTTTGTATGTTTTCCAATATTTATCTCAATTCCCCATATTTACCACTGCTTACAATTGCAGTAATATTTCATTACTTTGTGTACTATAATTTATTCAATCATTTCCAATTGTTGACCATATAATTTATTTCCAACATTTTCCAACTATAAAGTACTGCTATGAATGTTTTGTTACACATGGTTTCTTTCTTTTTGTTATTCATATCCTTACTGTTATAAACTCAGTAGTTGGGATATATGGAATAAAAAAAATGGGAATAGTTTAATCACTTTTCTTGCATAATTCCAAAATCTTTTCCAGAATTATTGGACCAATTCACAGCTCCACAAGAATTATAATAGTTTTACCTGCTTTCCTACAACTTTTAAAATAGTAGTTTGATCTTTACTATCTTGTGATTGTGGAGCGATATTTCCAAGCTATTTTAATTTTCTTTCTTCCTTATAGTTACATTTATGTAATAGTTTAGATGCATTTCTACACAGAGACAGGAAGTTAGCTGGAAGATGATCTCTTGAGGGCATTTTGATCCTTCGATAATTCTAGAACTATATGAGCTCTGATATTGAAAGATACCAACTGAAGTTAACTGGATTCTGCATCTGAAATGAAATATCCTCTTAAAATAATACTGTATAAGACATTTAACACCAGCTTTTAATTGCCTTTTTGCTTTTTTATAATTCCATCTTGAATCCTAGCTAACTATTTTGAAAATTCATTCCATTGGGCACAAAGATGAGATAACATGGATGGATCTGTTCAACTCAATGTTAAATTTAGGCTTTACTTGTCAATGTCTGATTATCATGAATCTCCATCTGTGTCCTTTATCCATTGTCATGAACATTCCATATCTATAATTAGCCTCCATGTATTATAACATACACATATAAATGTGTCTCATTTTTGCACTTTGGGCCTTTCACCTCTCTTGAAAGTTTGATGTTGTTGTTCAGTCATTTCCCATCATATCTGACTCTTTGTGACCTCATTTGGGGTTTTCTTAGTAAAGATAATGGAATAATTTGCCATTTTCCTTTTCCAGTTCATTTAATAGATGAGGAAATTGAGGCACAAAGAATTAAATGACTTACCCAGAATTATAAAGCTGGTAAATGTCTAAGGCCAAATTTGAACTTAGAAAGCAGAACCTTCCTATTTCCAAAACTAGTACTCTATTCACCATACCACCTAGCTGCCTCTTTCTCTGGAATAGATACCATATTTCATCATGAGTCTAGAATTCTCATTGGTTATTATGCAGATTAGATCTCCTACATCTTTAAAAGATATCATATTGTTGTGACTGAAAAAAATTTGTTATCCTGTTTCTGTTCACATCCCTCTGAATCAGTTCATGTAAATCTTCAAGTTTTCCTTTAAGTCATATCTTTCATTATTTCTTATAGCACACAAATATTCCATCACATTTATATATTATAAGTTATATAGCTATTCTCCCAACTGATGGACACAATTCAATTCAAACAGATATTATTATCAACTTATGACCACTCAAAGGCAAGAGATCTTTGATCAATCCACTTTTACCAAATCAGGGTAATGATTGACCTAAGAGTAGTAGTCTCTTTCCCCATATCCCATAGATGTGGTTGAAAGATTTTTGGAAAATAATTCTCCAAAGGTGATGCTAAAATAAAGTGACTATTGTCAATGTCTGATTATCATGAATCTCCATTTTTATTTATTTAATAAAGCAATTTATTAACTGAACTGTTGCCTAAAGTCTATATGCTTTCCCAGTGTTGACTGTGAAATATTGCTTGTTCAAAAATTTCATAGTTTAGGACCTCACAATGATTTGGAATATAGATATCAATCAATCAGTCAACCAATATTTATAAATTACTTACTTTATATATGCTAGACACTAGGACTACAAGTACAGAGAATTCAATAATCCTTATTCATGAGGAATTTACATTCTAATGAGGAAGATAACAACAATATATAATATATAGCTAACATTTCTATAGCACTGTAAGTTTTGCAAAGGGCTTTAGAAATACGATCTCATTTTATCTTCATAACTATCTGGCAAGATAGGTAATAATGCTTTATAGATTTTACAAATAAAGAAACTGAAATTCAGAGAAGTTAAGTGATTTGTCCAAGATGTGATTTTTAAAAAAAATATTATTTTATTTTTACATATAAATGTAAAGACAATTTTCAACATTCATTTTTGTAAAACTTTATATTCTAATTTTTTTCTCCCTCCCTTCCTTACCTCTCCTTCCTTAAGACAGCAAACAATCTGATATAGGTTAAATATGTGCAATCCTTTTAAATTTATTTCCATATTTTTCATGTTTTGCAAGAAAAACCATACCAAAATAAAAAAAAAAACCCAAAAGAACAAATAAACAAACAAAAAGGTGAAAATACTATGCTTTGATTCACATTCAATCTCCACAGTTCACCCTCTGGATGCAACTGGTATTTTCCATCCCAAGTGTATTAAAATTACCCAGATGTGATTTACACAGATAGTTTTTATAAATAATCTTCCTGATTGGAAATTTTTATTCTATTCTCTGTGCCACCTAGCTGTCCAGGTAGATAACAATACATAAAGCATAACTAAAAATCTAATAAACACAAATATATACAAGAAAATTAACTATCATGTCATTTGGAAGAAAGAACATCAGTATTTGCAGGAATCAGAAAAGACTTCTATTCTCTGATTGTTGAACTGTTCTTCTTAAAGGAGCAGAGGGATTCTGTCAATTTGGATTTTCCTTTCTCTATACAGAAAATGTTTAGTTTTAAAATAATCTTAAATTAACAAAAAAAATTTCTACCAAACTTGTGACTACAATTTATGGAAATATTAACTTTTTCTTCTTGTTGGGGCACCCTTGTCATTTTGACATGCTGGCTTAGCTAGAGGCAAGCGCTACTTCTTGACTGATAAAACAGTCCCAGGGGATACATCCTATATCCCCAGTAATTTTTTCTCCCTCCTATGCTGTATTCAATTAAAAATAATAATAATAAACCGTTGTAAGAAATATTTATAATTAAGTAAAACAAATTTCCACATTTGTCCATGTCCCCAGACATATGTCTCATTTTTCATCTTGAGTCTTTTTCAGACATGGGTACCATATGTCATCATCTGTGCTTTGTGATCATAATTAGTCATTGAATTGATTATAGTTTCTAAGCATTTCAAAAAAAATTTTTTTTGTTACAATGTTGTTAATGTATAATTTGTCCACTTGGTTCTGCTCACTTTACTCTGTGCCAGTTCTACCATGATTTGCTTAATCTACTCAAGGTCGGTCTTGAAGACACCAAAGCAATATACTGTTTTTTTGGTCATAGAACTGGAAAGCTGGGAAGGACTTTAGTGAATTCCTAGTACAACCTAGGTATTTACAGGGGGGTGGAAACAAAGGCTGAGAGAGGGGAAGTGATTGGCTCAATATCTAAGTGATAATAATTGATGGGTTTGAAACTCAGAACCTCTGACTCCAAATGTGGAGCTCTTTCCACTGATGGTTGTGATTCTACTCCTATTCTTTCAATTACTACAGATTTGTTTAAGCACAGTAGAAGGTTCTTGTTGTTTGGTGTCTGTGTTGGTGCTTTCAAGTACCATGAATAGAGAGTAACTTTGGAATGACATGGTCATATATACCATAAACATCTATTATTGTAAAGATGACTTTTGAAAGACATTTAGGGATTGTAGGCAAACTTTCAGATACTTTCCTCTTTTGTTGTGTTTTTTTTCTTCTGGGGAGTCAAAGATAACACATAAATAATGTACTTAAAATTAGATATTCTCTTAGATTAACCTCATTCCTTAATAAATATTTAATAATGTTTTTGCACAGTACAGAGTACAACATATTGAGGAATAAAGATAAATAATGACATATTACAAATATAAATAACTAATAAATATGTCAACACCAAAAGTTTTTCATGATCATCCTATCTTTCCTTAACCTCCCCCCCCCATCATGAATTGCCCTAACAAACTTCCCTTATCCATTTAGCTCATTTATTTTATATATTCTTCTGCAAAAACTGTTTAATTTTTGTCTTTAGCTCTTTACAGCCTAGATTAATGCTTGATATTTAGTAAGCATTTAATAAATTCTTGTTGCTATATTAGGGAAATACATTTAGATAATGTAAGGTCCCTTCACTCATATAGTTTTCAGTTTTAATAGGAAAAGCATAACTAAGTATAATATGCAGAACTACCAAAAAGTATCTTAAAGAGACAGAATTCTAAGTACTCTCTGAGTGAGGTGGAAGAGAATAAAGGAAATGACTTTGGAATTGGGTTTTAAAGGATAAGTAGGAATTCATCAGATGAAAATTCAAGACCCCCCAAAAAATGTGAGAAAAGGCAGAGTCATAAGAGTTAAATGTATAATCAGAAAGCAGAAGTTAATCTCTGCTGGTCTGAGAATGTGAAAATGAATTTTCAGTTTGAGACACTTTCCTTTAAGTTTTTAAATTATAAAACAGATCGACTATAATGAAGTGAATAATGGCTATTGTTTATTCATGGACTACTTGAGTATCTTTTCATGATCCTAGTGTAGTAATTGAGACTGTTATACTCAGTCAGGACCCAGAATACTGCAAAAAAAGTGTTTCTTAGTATCTTGACTTCCCATAGGATCCAGGATAGAAAAGTTGAAAGTACATTATCTAGGGAAATGTTAGCTTTGCCAGGCATTAAGAACTATAGAAAAATACCTAATCACCTTCAAGGGGAGCCACAATCTGAATGTTTCAGCCTCATATAGATGAATATGTTAAGTTTACTGAAACCAGAACAAAATTCTTAGTGAATATTTATCAAATCAAAATTTATCAAAAATTATCAAATATCAAAATATTATTTGTGTAACACATGCATCCAATACCATTGACCAATGTCAATGGCTTTTCACTGTATTTACTGATATTTGGGTGTGAGTCACATTTATCTATAGAATTGTGTTTTGAAGTCTCTGTAAATGGAGAAACTGCAGATATTTACAACCAGTACTTTACCAACTCTCTAGTTAGAGAGCTAGAGAAAGCTTACTCCCATACTTATAACATCAGCCTAAAAGAATGTTGAAAAAAAGTCACAATGGTAAAATGCTTGGATTTGTTGTCAAGATTTCCAACATGGTGGCAGAATTCTGCTGAGAAATCTTTCCACTGGGCAAATTAGGAGATTAACGAAAATTTACTCCATACTTAGTTTTGAAGAGAATGGGATACTTGGTTATTTACAAAATAGTCTCCTAGTCTAGAAGATGTCCTAAAAGCACAGTTATTTGTTGCTAATTGGTGTGTTAGTTGTACTCTATAAGGAGCAAATGTAGACTGATGGACATTTGTTGTCAAGGATTCTAAGTGAAAAAAATCTTTCACTATTCACATGAAGTCAGTCTGATCCAGATGATGGGTCAGAAAAAGACATTTCCATGGAATAAGATTGCACACTCTGCCTTAACAGGTAAAAACACACTCAGGAAGCCAGAATCTTCCACAATCTAAGGTTTAGCAAGGCAGGATGAAAGTTCTGATGTGTATTATGATCAATCTGTACCATCTACCTAGCACTGATATTAAGGCAGATAGATAATTAAGGAGGTCAAAAAAAAGTAAAGATCATTTGACCAGTGGACAGACTGACTTATAGCATCCCAGGCAAAACTGGTGAAGCAGTGATACACATAGCCAGATGATAATGCCATTGTTTACCCATACAGTATAATTACCCTTGAATGTAATTATATTTGTTCACTAACATGCCTACTAATTGCTACATGCTCCTGTTTTTAAATTTTTTTATCTTGTATTTGTTTGCTTTGTATTAGCATTATGTGTGTATTGTTGCTCTTGCCAAGGCAAACTTCTATATTCACCTTTGATCCAATTTTTTTTCTGGTAGATTACCCTCTTTATTATCATTACTCTAATCTTCAATGCCTTTCAATCTACTAGCTTGCAGCCTGCAAACCCACCCATATTTTCCCTTAAAACAAAACAAAACATTCTCTTGATTTTTTTTTGTCCCCTTTAGGTAGCATACTACTTCCCAGACTTTTTGGCCTGAGAAAACAATTCAATGAAAATATTAAATATCTTTCCTTCTTTTTGTGTTTTAAACTTGAGAAGGTTATTTATAATGGTGCCTTCACTTCCTTTCCATTCATATTATTTGAATCCCTTTATACTCTGGCTTTCAACCTACTCATTCAACCGAAACTGCTTTCTCTAAAGTTGTTAAATGATATTTTAATAGTCAAATCAAATGACTTCAATTCTCATCTTTCATGACCTCTCAGCATTGTTTGACACTATTTATGTCTTCTGATTCAGTCTTTCCCCTTCCCTCCAGGTTTTTATGACACTGCTCTTTCCTAGTTCTTCTCCAACTGTTCCTTCTTAGCCTGCTTTGCTGAATCTTCATTTAGATTATGCTTACTAATGGTGAATATCTACCAAGGCTCACTCCTCAGCCTTCTTCTCATTTCACTCTATTCTATTTTTCTTGGTAATTATATCATCCCATTGAATCAATTATTATCCACATGCAAATTATTTCTAGATCTATATCTAGTACCTAGATTTTAAAAAAATATATATTATCCAATTATCTAGCTATTATTGTCTAATTATCCAATATCTAGATCTATTTACCTTCAGAATCATATCACTAACTGCTTCTTGGACATTTTGAACTGGATGTCTTTTTGGATGATTTGGACATTTTGAACTGGAGGCATCTCAAACTCAACCTGTCCCAAACTGAACTTAACATTAACTTTAGCCTCTTATATTTCTTGGCTATCTTAGAGATTCAGCACAAACAATTCAGATAACCTGAATTTTGCCTCAATCACAAAAAAGTTTGGGGTTATCATGTAGAATCAAATTTTTGAATAAATGTTAGGGATCTTTGTAAGGAGAAATTCTTAGCAAATTATGATTATGCCAGTCCTTATGCTTATCCTTAGAATTATTTCATCCTAATACTTAAGTTAAAATTAGCCCTCTAAAAGCAGTAGAAGTTGTTGTTTGACCTTTGTTCTGGAAAAGGATGATGACATCAGGGAGGTGATGCATTTGGATATAAGTGAGGGAGGAATGTGCAAGGTCACCTGCCTCACTTTCCCCTTTGGAGCCATCTGGGTCCAGTAGCCAGATGTAGATCAGGATGATTGGTGATAAGGAGAAGCCTAAAGGTTCATTATATTACCCCAGGCTTAAAACAAACTTATTATTATAATGGTGTAGCAGTTTACAGCTCCAGAGACAAAATGGGGTAGGGAAGAAAAGGTAGTGAAGATTTTCATTAGTTGTTCCAATACAACACCAGCATCTATTGATGTTACATATTGATATCTTAAATTTGAGTTGGAAGAAATTTTAGTGATCATTGATTCCATTCCTCTCATTTTACAGACAGGTAAGTGAAGTCTAGTACAGTTAGTGGATTTGTCCAGTCACAGAACCCAGAGTTGAACCTTGGTTTTCTGATTCCAAATTCAGGTTTCTTTCCATTGCCTCATTAGCATTTTGTTGGATGTTGCTAAAGGATGTTTCCTACTTTGTCCCTATTTAACAAAATTAATTTTAATATTTAGGAATTTTGATTTCCAGAAAACAAATATTACAACCTGAACAAACACATTTGCCTCTCTATTAGTTTTTAAGTGCTACTTACTACTTAGGAAATCATCTTTGCCTTTGGTTACACTGATCAAGCTCTTCCCACTTCATAAAATAGTTCCTCTCCCTTTTAGTGTCAGATTTAAGTTCCTTATCATTGATTTCAGAATCTTCTTCTCATCTTCCCCACCCATATTATTCTTTCACTATTAGTCACCACCTGACTTTTTTCCTCAAAGCAAACCTTTGTGAGATTTATCATCCTTTGTCACTCACTCATCCTTTGTCTTCCTTATCTTAATTTTTTTCTTTTTTGTTTTCTTTGCAAAAGCTAATATATAGATACAAAAGAAAATGTTCTGTTGTATCTATTCCACAGAACATTGCTTAAAATGGATACTGTATCTTTAGACAAAATAAGATTTATTTTTATAACTGTGTTCAAAACAAATATAGTTATACTAATCCTGCTCTTAGCTCTTAAAGCAAGATATGCAAGACATCAAATCATGAAGTTTTAAGCTCCAAGTAATGTCTATTTGAGGACTTAAAGGATGGATATTTAACTAGAAAACACTTACTAGACTCTTTTACAATAGTTACTGTTAATAATAATAGTTAATAAATTTATTAATAATAGTAATAGCTTATTTTCATAAAAACCTTAAAGTTTACATTGCACAATAACCCTATCAGGTAAGTAATGTAAGTATTATTATTCCCTTTATATAGATAAGGAAACTGAAGTTTAACTAATTCACTAAAATTAGATCAAGAAAGTGTCAGAGTCTGTATATGAATCCACATCTTCTCATGCTAATTCATGTTCTTTCTACTCTATAATATTACCTCTCCTGAACTTTTTCTATCCCCACTCCTTGTTTGCTAGTTTACCTGCTTGCTCTCACTTCAGAAGGCATAGTCAAGTGGCTAAATTTTGAAAAGGAAGATATTCCACTTAAGAAATTATGAATAGCTTTGTCATGAGGTTGTTGTTGTTCGATCCTGTCCAGCCATTTGAAATTTTCTTGGCAAAGATTCTGGAGCTGATTATACAAATGAGAAAATTAAGGTAAATAGGGTTAAGTGACTTTCCTAGGGTCACACAGCTAATAATTTTCTGAGACCAGATTTGAACTGAGAAAGATGAGTCTTCTTGACTCTAGGCCCTGCACGATTCATTGTACTACCTAGAAATATGCAGAATTTGAAGACACAATTTTTGGGGGGCTCATGCCTGAATACTGGTTATTTAGATTTCATGGTATAATTGAAAGCCAAATTGAGCTTGAAACTAAAAGATAAAGATTCTAATCCTAACTTTATGATTACTTAGTTATGTGACTAGAGTCAAATCACTTAACCCCATTTGGCCTCAGGTTTCTCATTTATAAAACAAAAAAGATAGACTAAATGATTATTGTTTATTCTTCTATCCAAGGACACTATAAACTTAGAAATTATGTGTTCCATAGTTCCAAAAGCTTAGATTTTCAAATATAAGCTTATTTATACTCAAAAGTTACATTGCTGACTCCAATTAATGTGAATTATAGATCATGTCCAAAGATTTAACAGAAACTTATGTTGACTCAATTATTCAAGGCTAGCTAAAATATATTTAAATATGATGAATATGTGTAGGTCAAAAGATTTAGGACAATACACTTAGATCTGGAAGGGAACTTACAGACAGCCTGATCCAACTCCTTCATTTTACAGATGAGAAGATTTGTGTCCCAAACTGCACATATAATGAGTTACAGAGTAAGGATTTGAATGCTCCTCATCTGATGCCAAATCCAGCTTGTTTTTGACTGCACTGATCTGTTTAGCACAGGATTTCCTTTCTGAGTAGTAGAAGTAGGCAGTTTTCCATGTCCAAATGTCAAAAGGGTTAGGAAAGGATCTCTTGCTCAAGAATAATTCGTTTACCAGCCCGCTAAGGCTAGAACAGCTGGAGACTAATATGTTAGGGTTTTGGAGTTATTTAGTCTCTCAGTGAAGAACAATGAAGTGGTATCATGGATACAGAGCTGTGCTTGGAGCCAGGGAGGTCTGGGGTTACATCTTGCCTCCGATAATTACTGGCAATGAGGCGCTGAGAAAGACACTTAACTTTCTCGTGGCTTCATCTGTAAAATTAAGAAGTTGATTGGCCTCCAAGATCTCTAATATCCTAAGATTCTCCTGACCCCAAGAAGGGAGATTTGTATCAATAAAAAAACCTTAGAAATCATTTTTTAAAAATTCTGCCTAGCTAAAAGAGGTTCTCTCTGTTTCTCTGTCTCTGATTCTGTCTCTCTTTCTCTCTTTGTCTCTGTCTCTCTTTGTCTCTCTTACCCCCTCTCTCTGTGGTCTATCTCTCTTCTTTCCCCTTCTGTTTTTTTTGTTTCTGTCTCTCTATCTTTGTCTCTTTCTCTGTCTCTTTCTTCTCTTCCTCCTTCCCTCTTTCCCTCTCTTTTCTCTCCCTTTCCCCTCCCTCTCTCCCTTCCTCCCTCCTTCCTCCTCCTTCTTCTCCTTCTCGTTCTCTTTCATGTTCTCATTCTCATTCTTGTTTCTCTCTCTCTCTCTCTCTCTCTCTCTCTCTCTCTCTCTCTCTCTCTCCTCTCTCTCTTTCTCTTTCTCTCCTCTTTTTCTCTCTCCTTCTCTGTCTCTCCCCCACTTTTCCCTTTCTCTGACTGTCTCTCGATGTATCTCTGTTTCTTGTTTCTCTACCTCTTTTTCTATTTCTCTCTGGGTATCTCTTGGATTTTCTCTTTCTCTGTCTCTTCTCTCTCACATAGAGAGTCTATCACCACATGACACAAAGTTTGCTCAAAGCTGATCATGTTGATCAATGCAGATCTCTTATATTTCTACTGGAGATGTAGGTATTTAAGCAAATCACAAAATGCATGTCCTCAGTTACTCCTTGTCTGTCATTCTCACACTCTAGATGTTTACTGTAAGTATTGGAGCTCAGAGCAACATATTTGTCCTACAAATACCTAGATTTTGCGTCATATCACAATGCTTGCTTTCATGTGCCACAAAAGAAAAAAGTGCACTTTATGGACTGAATATTCACTATGGTAGTTTTCTTATATTTTAAAGACAATAAATAGTAAAATAGTAACCACTTTTTCCATTGGCACAATTAGATGAAATGGAAAATTTGCCTTGTACATTAAATTCAAAACACAAGTTATGTTTGGTCTTATTTCAGTACAAAAGCTTTGCTCAGTGAGAGGAATTTATAGACTCTAAATGCATAAAATATCAATTCATGGGTATAAAGTGCAAAAACTCTAGCTATTGTTCCCCCCTCCTCGCCCCCTTTATAGTAATTGTAGAAATAGTAATCACTCAGTGATAATCAATTCTTTACTCCTATAAAATTCCTCAGATGGAAGTCAGTTTTTCAAATTAGCAACCAGTTTATTTTCACTGTTAGACTCTTTCAGACATGTAAACAGTTTGTTCTTTTGTGAAGAGAAATAAGTCTAAAATTGGAGAAAATCCTTCTATTACCCCTTTCCAAACAGAAAGAGAAGAACCCAATGCTCATATTGCTTTGTCCAGTAAGTCAATTCTGGGAACAAGTTGTAATATCCTAAAGAATGTATAGGATTTTGCTCTGACTTTGGGCAGTTGTAACTGATTTATTGTTTGACATTCAAATTTGCCCTTTTATGTATTTTTCCTTCAGGATTCTTTAATTGATAGAGTTCTGGCTTTAGACTCAGAAAGATCTGAATTCAAATTCTGAATCATATCCTTGTCAGCTATGTGACCATGGGCTAGTTAGTTTATTTTCATTTATAAAATGGGGATATAATAATAGCAACTCATTTGCATGATTGCATACCCTTAAAATGAAGTATATACATATAAAATGCTTTTAAACTTTAAAAACACTATATAAATGTGAATTGGTATTAATACTCATTAGAATTTGGTAGAAAAATATTCTTATAATTCTATCATTTTGCTTAAGTTATGGTTTTTCTCTGAGGCAATTCATAGTTCACCTTTTTGCATTTTTTTGATATCAGATATAAATTGAACAGTGGTTCTTTTTTTACTGATGTATTTACTGTACTGGGGAAGTGCTGACTGACCTTCATTTGCTCTAACTTTCAACATCATTAGAACATTGTTCATTTACCATACACATTACTCTATGCTTTCTTTGCTCATTTCTCTAAGAATGATAAAGTGAGGTCAAATATAGGTATGTAATTCTCATCTAAGGAAAGTTAATTTTGTTTGGATGATTCTTAATATAATGTTCCTGCCATTCCTCTCCTATTAACCAGACAAGAAATTTTACCTACTAATTTTTCTAATATTTTCCTCATCAATTAATATTTCTTAAGCTGTTTTTGAATAGTCTGTACTGTTCTTTGGACAAAGAGTTGGCTTTCAGATTTTTATTTGTACTGTGAGACACAAATTATATGAATAAACATATCTTCTTAGATCTTCTGAAACATGTTAAGTATTTTTAGTGCTTGACTTGTCTTCTTAGTGTGCTTTTGCCTTGGAACATATTTTTGGTTGATAGCCTGGAATTGTAATGGTAATACAAACATCAAGAATGGATTATAGTTTAAGGGATCATCAAGTTAGAACTGAAATTATACTTTAGATGTCCAACACTCTCATTTTACAAATGAGGCAAGTGAAGAATGGGGAACTTAAGTAGTTTAGCCAAAGTTGTAGGTAGAATATAGCAGAACTAAAGTTTGAAACCAAAGTCCTCTAATTGTCAATTGAGTATTCTTTCTGAACCATGATGCCATTGACATTTAAAAATTAGTTTTTAACCAAGAAATAAAAGAGACTAATATGATCTGAAGATTTTTATGATATGATAAGAAACTTTAAATATCTATGTCTAAATTGATGCTATAGACTTGGATATCATAAAAAAAATTAGTCAATCCAAATCCAGCATTTTGAGTAGTTTGGGCAGGGTCATTTATTGCCACATAAAAATACTGGAACAACTGAAATGTGGGGCCATAAACAGCTCCTACAGCTGAAACCACTAAGAATGCATCAACTTAGGTCCCAGTCTGAGACTGGTTGCAGGCAGTAGTAGATAAAATTGAATAGAAACATTTCTTGTGGCTAGTGTTTTTATGTCATATCACTATGTTATGACAGAGTTGATTATCTTAGAAACACTGAGGAAGAAAAAGCACAAATGTACAAATAGACCTCTTTATGGGGACAATAAGATTCCAAGGATCTATTGCTCCTGGATGGCTTTTCCTGTGATTCTTTGTGTTCCACTGTGTTTTGAGTATTCCTGGAAAAGTTTTGAGTTTCAGGCCATGAAACATGCTGCCTGAGGTCTTGAAAGAGAAAAATACCAAAGGTTTTTATAGGGAAATGGTTCTATTGCATAAGCCCACTGCACCCTTGAAAACACTTCCTGATCAGCTCCCTAGGCTCTTGAGTATGCTTCTGTTAGAGGTCTCAGGACCCTGGTGGTCTCATAAGCATTAGATGTTGTGGCCCTTGCTATGCATGACATCTTATAAGCACCTTGGGAAGGAGGGGGTAAAGAAGAAAAGAGGAAAGGAAAACACTAGAATGGAAAGGTCCAAAATAACACAAGATTCATATCTCTTCTGAAGATGCGATAATGAAGGCACTGGCCTGGGAGGTGCCATCATCCTTGTTGATTGATTATTTTTGGTATTTAACATTGTGGGAGTAATCAGGTAAACTCTTCTGATAGAGTGTACTCTTCATGGAGCTAGTCGTGTACATTATAGCTCTGTGAGAATATATGTGCTTGGCCAGCACTGAAGAACTTGCACTTTGGGATGAGGAAGAAAACTCTTATGGATCCCTTTGACCAGAAGGTTACATCAAAGTTGATTAGTGATTATGCCAGAAGAGCAACCCATTCTGTGCTCTATGAAAAGAAAAGAATTGGACTTGCCCCCTCTTTTCTCTCTTCTCTCTTTTGAGTATGTTGCTTGGTTTTTCTCATCATTCCTTTGGGTTTATTTATTTATTCATTTTTTTTTTGCTGAGGCAATTGAGGTTAATTAAGTAACTAGGGTCACACAGCTAGGAAGCATTAAGTTTCTGAGTCCCCATTTGAACTGAAGTCTTCCTGACTTCAGGGCCAGTGCTCTATCCCTTGGGCCATCTAGCTATCCCCATTCCCTTGGATTTATGGAGATGTGCTCTGTGTGTGTGTGTGTGTGTGTGAGAGAGAGAGAGAGAGAGAGAGAGAGAGAGAGAGAGAGAGAGAGAGAGAGAGAGAGAGAGAGAAGAGAAAGAGAGAGAGAGAATATTTAGGTGTCCCAGTTTAATAGATCAAAGGGACTTCTTTGATGTTTCCAGATTTCATTACTTTTTCTTTTTTTTCAAGAGGTGATTAACCAAATGTCTGTGTGAACACCTTCTAGCTGAGGTCACCTTAAAATAAATCCCTTTAATAAATTATTAGCTAAATTCTTTTGGATAGGATTCAAGGGAAATTGGAAACAATCCAAAGCAAAATCACATTGGGTTCTACTTACAACAAGCAACATTATGAGAAAATTCTAGTTGTCATTAAATGGTGTTACTGGTTTCCTATTGAATAAATTTAAAACAATCTTCTATATGATTAAGTGTGTTTTGTATGTGCGTGTGAACATACAAGTATATATATTTGCATGTATGTAGAGAAATCCTTTCTAGAAATTATATCACTAATTGTATATTAGAAATTATGGCATATAGGATATAAAAAACACTCTAGGAACATGTCTTTTTAGCATTATGATCCATTCAAGTTATTAACTCATTTCCTTTATCTCAATTTTGGCTGGGAAATATTACCTATATTTTTCTATGAATTTATTTTTCCCTAGAAGAAGAACAAAACCAAATAAATCATAGCATTGTTTGGCAGCAGAAGTAACTACTAGGCTTTCTAGCAATTATTGGAGGGGCTTTAATGACCCAGTGACCCCAGTTGTTATGAAAGGAAAAATCAATCAATTAATTGATAAACAGCATTTATTAAACACCTATTGTGTGCCAGGTACTGGGCTAGTCACATAATGACTAAAAAGCAGTCTCTATTCTCAAGGGCCTTATACTAGATCCTTAAATCTGTTTTTTACACTGTTTTCATCAAAACTTTAGAGGCAACCCTAGATTGAAACTTGAATCTCAAGACTGATTATTAGATTAGATTATTAGTGAGAGAACTAGAAGCATAAACCTTTTCTTCATCTAGTAGAAAAAGAAATCAGTTAAAGAAGAGAAGAGAATGGTTAGAGATGATTTTAAATTGTCCTGGTGTTCCTTCCACAATTTTCTTTTCCTTTTCTCTTTATCAGAAGTGCCAAAATTTACCTTTGCTCAGAATTAAAGCATCTAAAACAATTTACTAGACGTCTTTAGCACTGCTCAGTAAAAATAGACTAGATGGATGGAAGAACTAAGTGCTGTTTTGGAGGACTAAACAACTTGTGAGTCTATTTTATTGATTTTTATTGTGCTGAATTGAAGTTAACTAAAAGTGATATTGAGGAAGCTAGGGAAACTAAGAGGTGGAGAAAAGGAGGGAGAAGCTTCCAAGCATTGGAGACAGCTAGGAAAAATGTCCAAATTAAGGAAATAGTGTGTTTAGGGTAAGGAACAGCAAGGGTGCTAATGTCATTGAATCTCAGAATAGGTGGAGGAAAGTAAGGTGTATGAAAGACTGGAAAGATAGGAAGAGACTTATGAAGAGATTTAAAGTCAAAACAGAATTTATTCTAGATCCCACAAAGGGGAGGAACTACTGGAGTTTATTGAGTGGATTAGGAGAGGGTATTCATATGGTCAGGTTTTAGCAAATTTTAGGAAAATCCGAGAGAAAAGAACAAAAATAGTGAGAAAGACATGTTGGAGGGACTGTGATAAAAAAGGCTCAGTAATAAATGCATTATTAGAAGAATAATGAATAGATCTAATCATTCTGGAAAATAATTTGAAAATATTTTTCCAAGGTCAACCTGTATATACCATTTTATCTAGTGATGTCACTATTAGGTCTATACACTTAACAGATCAATGAAAGAAGAAAGAGATTTATATGTATCCAAAACATTTATAGCAATTCACCTAATGGTAGCCCCCAATTGGAAATTAAGACAAGCTTATCAATTGGAAGTTGGATAAATGAATTCAGGTTTATGAATGAAATGAGAAATGATGAAAAAGTTTTCAGAAAAACCTTTTTAAGATTTGTCTAAACCAATGTACAGTGAAGTACACAGAAATCAGGAAACATTTCATGGGATGACAGCATTATAAAAATCAGAGGATTTTGGAAAACAGAACTCTGATTAACATAATGATTAAACACAATTCCAAGGGCCCATAAAGAAATATGCTATCAATCTTCTTACAGGTCAAGGATTCAAACTTCAGACTGTTATACATTTTTGATCATGATCAATGGAAGACTTTGTTTTTTGAGTATATATATATATATACTCAATATATATATATATTTGTTAGAAGGCTTTTGTTTTTATTTCACCTTCAATTCTTTGGTGAAGAAGGGGGCTTTGGACTGAATAGCCAAAAAACTAAAAAAAGCAAAAAAAAGAAAAGGAAAAGAGAAAGAAAGAAAAGAAATAAAAAGTCATTGTTGCATTTTTTAAAAAAATGCACAAATGAATATAGATGGAAGGAATTACATGACAGCTTTAAATATTACATGTTGAATTTTATCTATATTTTTAAAAATCAAGCTTGATCTGAGATTCATGTTTTTTTTTGTTCACAATCTCCATTTTATGCTCTACTTTATATGTTGAAATGTTGATTTTATTTGATGTTTGTTAAGTCCAGAATAACAAACAAAAAAGAAAACAATTTAAAATGCATAAAATATGTAAGTTTCAATCTACCCAGAAAACAAAACTTATATGAAATAAAGAACAAAAAAAAATTTGTTAAGTACTTGCTTTGTACAAAGCATTGTACAAAATGCTGGAAATACAATAGAAAAATAAGGTAATACCTAGCCTTACCAAACTTATATTTGAATAGGAAAGACAATACATATGGAAAATTCAGTGCAACTCAGACAGAAAAGTTCTTTGGTACTAAGGGTGCAGCAACAAAACAAGTGGTAATAATTATTTCAAAACATAATTTCCACTGAGAAAATCCTATAACTTTTGCATATTGAATCATTTGACAATTTCAAGGATTTGATAACAAGAATCTTCTCTTCTTAGTCATCAATAATTTCCAATAATCTGTATCTCCTCAGGGTTTGCTTTCCAAACAGATGGATATGGACATTATGTAATTTATTGTGTTTCGTAATACTATATAAATTATTGTATTTATACATAACATATTTATATGTATACTTTCTACAATATTATATAAGTGCAGATAAAGAAAGACAAATAATTGGAAGGTTATACATTGTTTATAGTCAGGGTTGCACCGATAATAAAAATAACAGTAATGCCTAAATAAACTTATGGATTTATTGCCATAGCAATCAAACTTCCAATGATTACTTTATTAATGTGAACAGAGTAAAATCAACCTTCCTTTGGAGGAACAAAAGGACTAGAATCTCAAAGGAGACAATGGAGAGGTATAGGGGAAAGAGGAAATAACATTTCCAAACATCAAATAATATTATTAAACAGTCATTAAAATGATTTGGTATTAGTTAAAATTAGAAAAAAAAAGAGAAAATAAACAAAAACCTACAACAAACATTTATTAAATATTAGCTGTGTATCAGGCAATTATTATCTCATTTCATCTTCTCAACAACTCTGAGAGATAGGTGCTCTAATTATTTGAATTTACAAATGGAGAAACTGAAACAGAGGTTCTATGACTTTTCTATTTTCACATAACTAGTGTCTAAGACTGGATTTGAACTTTAGGTCTTTTTCACTCCAGACTTGGGTCTCTATCTGCTGTATCATTTAGTTGCCTTTCAAAGTTTTTTACTTTTCTATATTGTCAACATATAAATTATTCCCCTGGTTCTTCTCATTTTGTTCAGCATCAGATAATGCAAGTCCTCCTAGGTTTCTCTGAAATCATTCATTTTGTCATTTCTTATAATATAATTCTGTCAGATATACCATATCTTGTTTTTCCATTCCCTATTTTTTGAGCACTCCCTCAGTTCCCATTCTTTGCCATTCCAAAAAGCTAGAAATATTTTAATATATTATATTAAATATATAATAAATAAATAATAAAATATATTATGATATTTATATATCTTTATATAAGACTTTATTTTACTGAAAGCTAATCTTTCCATTAACCTATCCTTACATTTCTTTCCTCTTTTCTTGCTGAATAAAATATACTTCTGTACCTAGCTGTGTGTGTGTGTGTGTGTGTGTGTGTGTGTAGATATCTCTATATATCTCTATCTCTATATATTCTTCCTTATTCAAATGAAAGTGAGATTGAAATGAGAGTAGCTCTCCCTATTACCTCCTCCTTGTTTATATAAATATCTATTTGTGTCACTGATTAGGTATTAGCTCAGTCAAACTGAGACCATTTAAAAACTTCAGCTTAAAAAGGCAACTGCATCCAGGGCCATCTCCAGTCATCCTGATTTATATATTGTCACTGGACTCAGAAGACTCTGGAGGAAAAAGTGAGTCTGGTGGCTTTGCCCAGCCCTCCTTTCCAATTCACTTGGTATAATCTTACTGATATCTTGGTTCTCTTTGAGAATGAAAGACAAACAACAACAGCAACAACTTTTGTACCCTGATTATATGAAATAATTTCCCCCAGACTCTTTTTCCTTTAATCACCCCCAACTAAGTTTATTTCACTTCTCTTTTTCTACTCTTCTCTTAAGATCAGTACATGACAGAATCATTCCTAGACCTTGCCTAATTACATTTCCTTTATGACCTTTGATGATAACAGTGCTCAGAGAAGACACAAGAATCACTTTCCTATATTAGAAATAGATGTCTAATTCAATAAAACATAAGTAACTTATCCTACTTTAGTCAATTTTCATTGTTCATTCATGTTTGCTATTTTATGTTTATTTTAATTGTTTTGGATTTTAAAGTTTTAATACATCGCTGGTCTTTTTTTTTTTTTTAAGGAAGGCTTGGAAGTTCTTTATATCATTAAATGTCTATTTCTTTTGCCCTTTTCCCTTACCCTGTAACATTATACTCAGTTATGTGGACCACAACATAGCATTTGCACTCTTTCTGTTATTGTTTACTTGCATTTTT
Source organism: Antechinus flavipes (assembly GCF_016432865.1). Classification (NCBI taxonomy): domain Eukaryota; kingdom Metazoa; phylum Chordata; class Mammalia; order Dasyuromorphia; family Dasyuridae; genus Antechinus; species Antechinus flavipes. The sequence continues at coordinate 399,122,581 of NC_067401.1, forward strand.
GTTTTTCTTCCTAGGTTATTTTTACCTTTATAAATCCAATTTTTCTCATGCAACAGGAGAACTGTATAAATATGTACACATATATTGTATTTAACATATACTTTAACATGTTTAACATATATGGGACTACCTGCCATCTAGGTGAGGGGGTGGAGAGAAGCAGGGGAAAAGTTGGAACAGAAATGTTTGCAAGGGTCAATGTTGAAAAATTACCTATACATATGTTTTGTCAATAAAAAGCTATATTTAAAAAAATTATACTCAGTTTTTCTGGGCAACTTATTCTTGTATAAGTTCATATTCTTTGTCTTCTGAAATATCATATTTGAAATCATAAGTGATCTTGACTGTAGCTCTTTGATACTTGAATTCTTCCTTTCCAGTTGATTGCAATTTTTTTTTACTTGAAAATTCTGTATTTTGACTATGATATTTCAGGAAGTTTTTGAATTTCTTTGAGAAGATGACTGGTCTATTCTTTCTTTTTCCACTTTGTCCTTTCAATCTATGAACAGTAGTCTAGGTATGAAATGATGAGTGTTTTCACCTGGGTGATAAATAGTGTCAGAAATAGAAGGGTCAAGAGATGTTGTGATGGTAGAATTGATAGAACTTGAAAACAAATTGGATGGAGGTAAAACAGGGAAAGAAGTTTAATACCCCAATGTTAGATACATTCTAGAATGTAGATTACCTGAGGTAGATTACTTTATTCAATAAGGAAATAGGAAAACTATAAAGAAATTTTGCAAAAAGAGAAAGAGAAGAAAAGAAAAAAAAATAGACTAGTATCTTACTTTTATGAACCATAATAAATTTAAAATGAATGAAGTGAAAGGAACATGCATTTAAGTGTCTACTGTGTTCCAGATATTGTGCTAAGTGCTTTATAAATATTTGTAACCAATCTAAGTATAAAACAAAATTTCATGTTAGAGGAAATGAGGGACCTTCATAATTATTACCAGAAATTCTTAACAAAATGAAAATTTAGTTAATTTTCAAGGATCCTAAAAATTGGGAAAAGATAGAAAAAGATGAAATGGGGTTGTGGAAGAACAGGTATAATTACACACTACTGTGTATTAGAGTTGTGAATTGGTATAATTCTGGAAAGCACTTTGGAACTATGATAAGATAATGAATAAAATGTTCATAACCTTTGACTTGCTAAACATAATGCCATTATTAGATACAAAGATTAAAAAATTGCTTATATGTAAAAAAATTTTTTGTAACAGCAAAGGACTGAAAATAAAATAGTTTCCAAAAATTGGGGAATAGATAAACAAATTGTGGTACTTCAGTGAAATGGGAAATTACTGCACTGAAAGAATTGATGAATATAAAGAATCCAAACAAGTATGGGAAAACTTATATAAATTAATACAAACTAAAATAAGCAGACCCAGGGAAACAATGCACATAAATACAACCACGTAAATAGCATGAACAACAAAATAAGAACTGAAGGCTTTGTAATTACAAAACGAAGCTTAGTTCCAAAGAAGTGATAAGAAAACGTACATTCTTTTCTTCTTTGTTGGGAAGAAAAGTGAGACTGTGCATGTGGATTCACATTATATTCAACAAATTGACAAAAATGACAAAAGCAAAAAACAATACTGAAGGACAGCTGGGAAGGTTGGCATATTAACACACTACTGGAGGAGCTGTGAATTGATTCAATCATTGAGAAAACAATGCAAAATTATACTTTAAAAAGTAACACAAATGGCCTATTCTTTGAGGAACAGAATCTATTATTTGGTATGTTATCTCCCCCAAGAATCAAAAACAGAAAGTTGTATGTGTGTGTGTAGGTGTGTGTACGTGCATGCGCACAGGTATGCATATCAGCACTTTTTATGGTAGCAAAACCAGTTCAAAATAAAATTAAACTAACAAACTTGGGAACCAAATAGATACCCTGTCATTGGGGAATAGATAAACATATTGTGATACACAAATATGAAACAATGAATATAAGGAATTTGGAGAAACTTAGAAGAATATTAATGCTGAGCCAATTAAGTCAAATAAGAAATATCTACACCTATATATACATACACACACACACACACACACATATATATGTATATATATATATATATATATATATATATATATATATATATATATATATCCCTCTCTATATGTTCATGCATGGCATGAAAGGAAATCAATTTATTGTCTTAAATATATGGTATATTCTAAGAAATCAGAATGCAAATTCCCAAAAATTTTTTTTAAAAAGAAAGTCTTTTTTCTCAAGTAGGTAACATTCTTGTTATGTAACAAGATATGTAACCAGGAACTCAAAAGCTGATGGGCAAGTAGATACCACATGGAGGTATAGAGTTGAAATCTAGAAAGGCAGAAGTACACAAGGACTATCATCAATGTAAACAAAGTGACAAAAGAAAACTAAACACTATATTATTATGATGGCCTAACATTTCTAGAAATGAGGAAATGTACTTCTCTTTGTCAAAGAGGGGGGACTACAAGTAATAAATAGACATGGTTTGATATAATGTTTTTTTTTTTTTGCTGATAAATATCATCAGTAAAACATTTTTTAAAAAATAGTTAATTGTATATTTTATATGTATATATGTATATATAAGATTGCATAGTACTCTAGTTAGTTCAATTCTTCCATCAAACTGAGATAACAAGGATAGAAACATTTCAAACATGACAGAAAAATGTAGTTCCACCAACCTTGAGCACTTGGGCTTTAAGTGGAAAGCATATTATTAAGCATGGAGATTGAAAAGACATTTAAGATCTAGGATCTAATCTCCTTGATCTTTAAGTTTAGTCTGAGAAATAAGACATATATTTGAAAGAATAAATAATGCAACAGAAGATATGATAATTGAGGAATAAATGTAAAATTAATGTATCTACATAGTTTGAAAGTAAAAGGATAGATCAATTATCAATTAATTAAGCAACTTCCACCCAATCTACATATGGGCATAGGATTAGATTCAACTTTTCTTGGCCATTCATAGGGTGACTTGTACTTTTAGCAATGCTTTATTGAGATCATGGGGAGCAGTAGCTGTTTTGGAAAAATAGCTAATAACTTCCTTGAAAATTTTTCTGAGATGCTTAGTAACACAGTAACATAGCTAATCTGTTTTGCAGCCATAGAGCCTCATTGGGATCTCTTTTCTAAAAGTTTTTTTCATTCATGTATCTATGTGAAGTTACTAAATATGTTAGGAAATAGAATTTCCCCAAGATTTCACTATATCTGAGTCCTTAGACTTTATTTTTTTACTTGTAAGTAGGGGTTATTTCATTCCAAAATGCCAAGAAAAAGCTTGGCACCTAATAAGTGCTTTATAAGTAAGTGCTTTCATGTTTGGTTAGTTGATTTTGGGAATTTCTGTCAAATTTCAGTTTAAAAATAAGTAAATAAAACTTCTCCACCCATAAGTTCCTCTTTTTATTAGGGACAGGACATCCGTTCTGTTATTCTTTCTCTTTTGTAACATTGGGGGTAGAAATGTTGTAATTGTCCATTTGTAGCTTTTTTCAAAGCGGTTAGAGTATAGATCTTGATTTTTATGTGCTTATTAGAATTCCTCCAAAACCTACAATAAATTCTTCTTAAAAGACATTTTGTTTTGACAAGGCCAAATAAAGAGCTAGTTGTATTTTCATTTCTGAAACTCATTTCTAATGCAGGACTTATTTGTTATTTAAGAAGGGCCTCTAGAAATTAGATGACTAAATTGATAAGTACAGTGTATTACACAATTTGCTGACATTTTGCAACCTTGGCAGTTGCCTTTTCCAAATAAAAATAGAGCTTTTTCTGAAAAGTCTAAAAATAGCTCTAATTTTTCTTTAGATAACTCTCAAGGAAAAATAAATTATTATTCAAAAAGCAGTTTTAAAAGATAGTGGAGTTAAATGGTCACCATTTATATTATGGAAAAATTAGAGAGTTGCTACATGAATCAAATCATATTTGGAGAAGAAAGTGGGATGGGGATAAGAGATGGGGTTGAGAAGAGCAGAATGTATTTGGAATCAGTTCAAGAATTAGCTCTATTGCTTTGTACCTTAATAGCTCTATGCAATTGACTTCATCTTTCTGGGTCTCAGTTTCTTCATCTGCTAACCAAAGGAGTTAGATGAAATAACTTCTAAGATCCCTTCCAGATCTGTGATATTATAATTCAAACCTTATTTAGAAGATAAGGATGTCAATCTTTTGACTAGAAGTAGCTAGAAAAAGAGGAATTCATACAATAAAATAATTTAATTTGTTTCCCTAACTTCTCTTTGTGATATCAAAGATATTTAACAGATATTAGTTTCCTTCATTTTTTTTCCTCATGGAAAAAGTGATGGACTTGAAGTTAAGAGAAGAAGGTTCAAATTCTGTTACTGATCTTATCTTTGTGATCACAGACAAGTAATTCAGTAATATAAATTTTATAGACTTTAGTATCCTCATTTGTAAAATATCAATAATATGTGAATCCAACTTCACTGATAGAGTAATAACTAAGGATTTTTGAGCCTAGAGCAATGGGATAGGGAGTAGGACAGAATCTCAAAAATGGTGTAGCTGCTGGAGGAGGAGTGATAAAAATACGTTCTGAAATAATACAAATGGAGCCTTCTAAATTATAGTGCTTTGGGACAAATCACACATTTCCCCACCCTAGTTAGAGATCTTTGACAAGGCTGTGTAAAGAATAAATGAAGTGTATATAAAGTACTTTATAATCTAAATGATATGGTTGATAGAGCATGCATTGGACCTGGAATCAGAAAAATCTAAATTCAAATACTGTCTTAGACATTTACTAGCTTTTGTGATTTTGGGTAAATAATTTTAACTTTTTTTTATACTTTAGTGTCCTCAACTGTAAAATGGGAGTTGTCATGAGTATGACATTAGTAATAAATACTAGTTATCATTATTAACTCTTAAAATGTTATGGAAACAGCTATCATCATCATCAGAAATTTTTTTACATTGTTTCTGATACTTTTTAAAATTGTTACTACCATCTCTTTTTTTGGAAAAAAGAGAGGAGAACTGACAGATAATTCACATGTTTCCTTTGTATTTAATATCAAGAAACTCTTTATGACAGAAATATGGAAGAACATAGGGAAGATTCCCCTAGGTTAGGTAGCATGGATGTTTTGGAGTCTTTGTCATTGGAGGGAATCCTGTCATTGATGAGAACACAGCTTCAGGACCATATCAGAATACTGTTAAATCATTATTTCAATGTGAATGAATTGAGGCAATTCATCATGGTAAAAGTGCTTAATCATGAGTCACAGACTGAGAATTTGGGAGGTGTGGGATTCAGATTTTTAAGGGCACTTTTAAGGAGTGGAAAGAGTAGAAGACATGGAATCGGGAGACACTAGGTTGAATCTCATTTTGAATATCTAGTACCAGAATGTGAACAACTCAGTTAATCTCTCTGAACCTTAGATTTTTAATCTATAAAATTGGGCAATGATTCTGTGATACTTATCTTTTAGAGCTATGTGAGCATTACATAGATGCCAAGTGCTTTCTTGACCATTAGAGCATTTGAGACATCTCAGCTGTGATGATGATAGTAATGATGATGAAAATGATATTAGCTGTGGTCTATTGCGAGTGTTATACCTAGGAATTCCATAACCAGAACAAGATTCCCAGTTCCAGATAATCAAAAATCCAGAGTTGGAAAATGCCACAGAGACCATCTACTGTAAACTTCCTTTAGATTATAAGGAAATTATAGACTTGCCCAGTCACCTAGCTAGTAAATATCAGAAGCAGAATTTAAATGTAGGTGTTCTTAATCCAGAAACAGTGTTTTTTTCCATCTACTTTCCTTGACTTTAGGACATATTTGCAGTATCTTTACCACATCTGGTATCAGAGGGGTGTTTCATCTTCAGGATTCTGATACAACTCAGACAGTAGCTATAGCAGTAGTACTAGAATCTGCTTATGTGAACTTCTGTATCAGTGTGGAGTTTCTTGGAGAAATGTGAGTTAGAAGGACTATTCTATACCCATCTTCTACCCACTTAAAACTAGCAGGAGTGCATATGTGAGAGATGGCTTAGTGTATTGCCTTGAGTTTAGCTGCATAATATTGCCTTCTATATCCCATCAGAGAATAAACAAATGAATAGTGAGATTAAATACTTATATATTACTTCCTTAAACCTTTTCTTAATTATGAAGTATTTTTTAATTCTTTTGTTGTGTGATATAACATTTTTAGAGACCTGACTTCTATTTGTACCATACTGACAATTACTCTGTGCGAATTTGAGCAAGCCCTTTAACTTCCTTAGGCTTTGGTTTCTCAATCTGCAAAACAAGGCCATTAGACTAGATAGTTTCTAAAGCCCTTTCCAGTTTATAAATACTATGCGATAATGAGATTCCATTATAACTCTTTTTTCATGAAGTTGGTGTCTATAGCCTGGAAAATGCTGGCTAATGGACCACTGATCTTGTCAAGAAATTGAGGAATATGATTCTTTGATAAAAAGAGCATGGGGGAGAACTCAGCATTTTGATAAATTTTATTGACTGAGAAGGTTAAGAGTTCTTTAGTTTCAGGATTGCATTTACTTCACTTACAGGAAAAATTTCACAAGAGTTCAATGCACAGTAGCTATGGCATAGGATACAAGTTTTCACAGAACTGTTCACCCTGAGAGGTGACCTTTAGAGTGGGGATGGTACATTCATTACTGGTGCACAAGATAGGGGCACAGAAATCTTTAGCTTCCTCTTTTTCTTTTTTAAGGCTATTGTGTAGAGGACTGAAACTATTGAGTCGATGTACTGAGGTCAAGATATTGAGCACTTGAGGCTAACTACCGATTGGACAATACTCTATGGGCATATGCTGAATGGTCCTTCCCACTATCCTGTGCTGGCTCAATGATTGATGTATACAGAGAACTGTAGGAGGAACTTGGGGGTAGAGTAAGGCTAGCCAGGGTCACTCTTTGTGTAGACGAGGGAGAAGGTGGTCATGGAGAGTCTGCTTCCATCCTGTTCAATCCTGCGTCTAAAGTCCAAGAATAAATACTAAGGACTTTTGCTTATCCTGACTCTGGCTGATTCTGGGGTGTCCTGGGTGCTAGTGTGGTCATCACATTATTCTTTTCTAGTTGACTTAATAAAACTAATGAATTTAATAAATTAAATGAATTTATATGTGAATGAACCCTTGCTATCTAGCTCTGATGAATCCTAAAGGCTCACATTTGTGTAAAGCTAAGAGACTAATATCACCTTTTATGGTACATTTTTATTAAGCCTTTTTATTTTGCTCCTTTAATATAACAATAGCTTAATTTTAGAGTTAGAAAGGACTTTAGAGGTCATGCATTTGGGCAAGAATCCTTTTTATCATTCTCAACAAGTGGCCATTCATACTTTTTTTGAAAATATCCAGTGATGGGAACCTTTTGCCTCCCATGATGATCCATTTTATTTTTTACAGTTATAATTATTAGAAAAGTTTCCTTATGTCAATCCTAAATTGGTATTTTGGAACTTTCACCCATTTCTTCCCTATTGGGACAAGTAGTAGAAATTCAATCCATCCTTTCCTTCCAAATGCAATCCCCAGTAAATCTCTTTTTTAGACTAACCATTACCAGTCCCTTCAAGTAAGTTTCATGTAACATGATATTATAGTACTTTGTCATTGGTGTACATGGTAGAAAGAGATTTCCTATCTCTTTGGCTTATCAGGTATAGTACTCTCAAGATAGCTGAAGGAGCAGGGACTATCTTTTTTTTTGTTGTTGTTCATCTTTGGATCTTCTGTAATGCCTACCAATGAACATAATTGGCACTCAAATGTTTGTAGTGTTGATGGATGAATTATTGAGCATCAAGAGACTTAAGACTTCATTTTAAATTGTCTACTAACTTGCCATGTGACCATGGACTAGTCACTGTTTCTCATGTCCTTAGTTTCCTCATCTGTAAAATGAAGTTGTTGGCTTATATAAATTTAATGTTTTCTCTTAAAATTATCTAGTGATGTTCGTATGCATTGTATGTATTTATTTTGTGTACATTCTACTGAATGTAAGCTCCTTAAAGGCACGGTCCATTTTATTTTTGAACTAATCTCAGTAATTCTAGGGTCATGTCTTATGGCATGTACCCAACATTTTCAGTGGCTTGTTTCCCTACCTCCTTACACCTAATATAGTATTTAATAAATGCCTGTTGAATTAAGTTGAATATAGATCTCTTCATTCACTAATATTTTCTATCCTAGCCACAAAACCACAAAATATGGTTATCGCTGATTTTCCCTCAGATGTTGCCAACAATCTCTAAATAAAGTCGAAATCTCTAATAAATCTCTAATAAAGTCGAACTTAGAATAACAGAGAACAAAGATAGAAAAGAGATTCTCATAGTTAGGGATAGTGAGATTCTCATAGTTAAAGATAATGAGCTCACTTTGGAACTAGACAGGATAGGTGGATGTACACTATGGTATAATTTCAGGTTAACCAGGAAAAGCTCAGTACCTTTTCTTCTCCTTCCCCCAAATCTATTTTGCACAAAATATATGATTCATTCCTTGAGTTAAGGAAAAAAGTTTTCATACACACACACACACACACACACACACACACATATACATACATATATTATGTATATATCTAGAAATATACATACATGCATGGGGAGATAGAGACAGAGAGACAGGGAGACACACAGAGAGATACAAAGATGTGATCCGTGATTTTACTGACTTAGGTAATTGGAGAAGAAACTCTCTCTACCTATTCATGTCTATACTTTTTCTGTAATCTATATCTTTAAAGAGTGGCTTAAAATACGAAGTCATTAAGTGACGTGCCTAGGGTTATACACTATTCTGTGTATCAGAGGTGGAACTTAAATCCAAATCTTCCATATTTGAGGCCAGAACTCTATTCACTATACTATGACTGAAAAATGCAAGCAAAAAGTACATATTATTTGATAGAGTAATGTATAAAGGTTTTAACAGATAGCAACTTGAGAATGTTTTCCAAATTGCTAGTGTCCTAGAAAGACTTCAAAAGAATTAGATCTGTTCCAGGTAAGTTTTGATAAGGATGAGATAGTTAGAAAAAAAGAATGGGACACTATGGGTAATGGTGTTGTCAGGGGAGCTAAAAGGCAATATATTAGTACTAAGTATCTAGGCTCATAGAGAGTTGTAAAATATTAAATGTCATTGTGACCTGGAACAAATTCTAAATACTTATTCTACCATATGATGGAAATATGGACCAATATTACTTAGTTTAAGGATTTTGCCTTAGTAAGGATTAAGTGGTTCAAGGAAAATTCTAAATTTCCATCTTTTGACTAATGTGGGACTTTACAAACTGCCATTTATAGCATTTTAAGGATCAGTTTTTTATGCTCTTGTCAGGAAAGAGAATAATGAAGATCATTACTTAACTTTATTTAGGAAGTATTGTAAAGTAATGTTGAATTCTAAAATGAACAACTAAGTTAAAAAACAGGAAAAAATAGAGTATAGAAATTGTCATCTTGTAAGAAAGTTTTTTTCATTTAACTTAATATTTTACATCTGTGATATGACTAATGAATTGAATACTGAGTATTTTGGAGAAGGAAATGAGTATATATTTGACTTCAGTACTTTTTTATTTGCTTCCTTTTAATTCAAGAAAGCTTTGTAATATGATTTTGGGAAGCAATGGCAAATGCTCCAAATTCTTTAATCCAGAAAAAAAATGATAGGATAATCATGAATATTGTAATCTCCAAATTTGCCTCATTCTTGGAATGATATATTCTAATCAAATTTCTTGGAAACTATATCATATTGGACATAATGTAATATTAAAATGATTTATTACAATGCAAAATTGTGTTCAGTTTTATGCATATATTTTAGCAAGGACATTGATAAATTAAGACATATTCAGAGGAGAGTAGCCCAAATGGGTGAGGGCTTGGGTTTCTGTCATCAAAATCAAAACAAAAGGGAAAAACCATGAGAGAAAAATAAAACATAAGAAAAAGGGGGAAAAAGTGAACATCCAGTCTCCACAATTGATTTACATTCAGTCTCCATAGATCTCTCTCCAGGTGCAGAAAATGTTTTCCATCCAAAGTTTACTGAGATTATCTTGGATCACTGAATCATTGAGAAGAACCAGGTCTGTCATAGTTAATCATCATACTTTCTTGCTGTTGCTATGCATAATGTTTTCCTGCTTCTGCTTGTTTCACTCAGCATCAGTTCATATAAACCTTTCTGGGTTTTTCTTAAATCAGCCTGTTCATCAGGCTACCACAAAAAGATCTGATATGAATATTTTTGTACATGTGGGTCCTTTTCACTCTTTTATGATTTCTTTGGGATACAGAACCAGGAATAACACTATTGAATCAAAGAGTATGCACAATTTTATATCCCATTGAGCATAATTCCAAATTGCTCTCCAAAATAGTTGGATCATTTCATAATTCTGCCAAAAATGCTTTAGTGTCCCAGTTTTCCCACATCCCCACCAACATTTATCATTATCTTTTTCCTGTCACCTTAGCCAATATGAGAAGTGAGAGGAGGTACTTCAGAGTAGTTTTAATTTACATTTCTCTAATCAATAGTGATTTAGGATATTTTTTCACTTAACTATAGAAGGCTTTAATTTCTTCATCTGAAAATTATCTGTTCATATCTTTTGCCATTTATCAGTTGGGAAATGAATTTCATCCTTATAAATTTGATTCAGCTCTTTATATAGAAATGAGGCCTTTATCAAAAACACTGGCTGTAAAATTTTTTCCACAGCTTTGTGCTTTAATCTTGGCTGCATTGGTTTTGTTTGTGCAAAAAAAAAATTAATTTAATATAATAGAAACTGTTCATTTTGCATTTCATAATGTGCTTTAGTTCTTTTGCCATAAATTCCTCCCTTCTCCAAAGATTTATTAGGTAAACTGTCCCTTGCTCTTCTAATTTGCTTATAGTATCATCCTTTATGCCTAAGTTGTGTACCCATTTTGACTTTATTTTTGTATGGAGTGTGATATGTAGGTCTATGCTGAGTTTCTGACAAATTATTTTTGTCCATCCCTTAATTTTACAAATGAGGAAACTGATGCACAAAGAAATGAATTGGAATGGCTAGGTCACAGAAAGAGTCACAAAAGTAGTTCTTCTAGGAGTGATTTCAGGCCAGGTAATCTATCCTCTGTGCTGCCTAGATGCCCTGGAAGGCTCCAATAGTCAAAGTTAAAAGTAACAAGAAAACAAAATAGTTGGTGGCCATATGACGGGAGAAGAGAACATGTTCCAGAGATGTTATGGAGGTAGAATTAATGAGATTTGACAACTGTTTGAAGAGTCAAACATTAACGTTGAGATAAACCAGAAGAATGATGGCTCTTTCAAAACAAAAATAGAAGTTTAGAGGTAGGGAGAGCTTATAGGGAAGGTTAATTAATTCTATTTTGGGAGGCTAACCACCAATATTAGGAAAATTTGAATAATTTTTCTCTGTTAATCCAAATTTATATTTTGCTTGTGTTAACTAACATTGTAAATAAAGTAACTTAGAAATACATTTAAAGAATGAAGCAATTAGAAAGTTGTGTATAACTCAGAACCTATAATCGAGGAGTTATATTAATAGATATATTTTCAGTGTATTCACTTTAATTCTCTGCCTTTATCTACAGAATGCATAATGTGGGTATATTTGTAAATATCTGAATATTTGGGAAGCAGCACAGCACAGTGGACAAAACACTTGTTCTGCAAACAAAAGACTGAGGTTCAAATTGCATCTGGTTCTACTTTATCTGAATGATATTGAGCAATTATTTAACTTCTCTGCATCCTCAGTTTCCTCAACTTTAAAATCAGGTTTTGGATTATATTATATCTAAGGTCTCCTTCAGTTCTAGATCTCTCATTTTATGATTCTGATGTGACTGAATTCATTTTTTAATTCAAAGTTTTCATTGTTTTCAAGTTTCTGCCTTTGTGATCAGAATTTGCGATGCCCTCAACTTGTCTAGCTCCTTCAAACTTCCTAATTACAAAAGAAGCTTCTAATAGTTTTCCTTAATTCTAGTGCCTTCTCTCTTTGTGTGTAGTTGTTTGCATGTTGTTTTTCCCATCAGACTGTGAGCTCTCAGAGATAAGGGACTTTCTTCTACTATGCTCCTCCCCCCATTTTTATTCCTTGCTCTTAACACAATGTCTGTCACACACTAGGTGCTTAATAAATGTTTACTGACTGAATGATTTCACCATGAGCCTAGTAATCAACCAAGTCTAAAAGTTCTGAGGCATTCTTAACTCTTTCCTTTCTTTCACCACCCTTTTATACTATTTTAGATTACTAGCTCTTTCCACATTTTAAAATATTGTTCCTTGCTCTACCAAAAAAAACTGCCTCCACTGTAGTTCAGGTTTTTGCCTGGAGTGTTTGTGATATCCTCCTAATCCATCTCCTTGCTGGAGGGCTGTGCTCTTGTCCTCTCGTTTTCCATTTAGCTACCCAAATTATTTTCCTAAGGCTCACATTTGAACATACTTTCCTACTCAAAAATCTTTGGTAGCCTCTGAACTAAAATGCAAACTATTTAGTCTGACTTTGAACCTTTCCATAACCTGGCTCCAAACTACACTCTCACTCTTACATCAGGTCTGTTTCCTTTATACACTCTATTTTGTAGCCAGTTTGGACTTCTCCAAACTCAACTTGCGATTTCTTCTCTTGAACAGGACATCACTAGTGCCAAAATGTATTTCTTCATCATTTTACATTGTAAATCCTTTTTTCCTCAGGTGCCATGAAATTTTAGCTCTTTCAAGAAGTCTTCTTAGGCCTCCATCCTGAAAGTATTCGATTTCTTTTCAAATTTTCCTACAGTGTTTTGCTTAGGTCTTTCATTTGTTTCTATCTCACCCTGTTTTGTAATGGCATCTGTGCATCTATGCATAGATCATATCACGACCTCTATCTTTTAGCCCCAAGTAGAATGTAAGATCTTCAAGGATAGCACTGAAATATTTTTTTTATCTCTGTATCTTTTACCTCTCTGCCACTCCCCCTTGACAATAAGTGCTTTATGTGCCTCACGTGCCTCACGCACATGGTAGGAAAGCATTTAATACTTTTTTAAAAAATTGAATTTGTTCACTTCTAGTATTTTTTTTTTTTTTTTTTTTTTGCTGAGGCAAGTGACTTACCCAGAGCCACATAGCTAGGAAGCGTTAAGTGTCTGAGGTCAGATTTGAACTCAGGTCTTCCTGACTTCAGGGTGGGTGCTCTATCCACTGTGCTACCTAGCTGCCCTAGTAGTAGTTTTTAAAATTACCCCTACATGAAAGTCATATGACATTCATTCTTTCACAAATTTATGACTTCTCTATTGCCACTGGTCATCATGTGTAGCCAGTTTATCATGAGGTTCTGACTTGATTGTGAATTGGATTTAAGTGAGGCAGAATTATACAAGGTAGTCAGTCTCTCTCTTCTGGAGTCCTCCCTATACACTTATACATACACATATGTATATCGTATATTTAATATATATACATATATGTGTGTGTGTGTGTGTGTGTGTGTGTGTGTGTGTATGTATCTATGGGATCTACAGGGAAGACTAGCATCTCTGCTGTGAGGGCTACTGAATTCTTTTCAGGGATACTTTCTACTTTTAGAGTCCACCTTCACCCAATTCTCACGTGTGACATGTAGCATGTCCAGTGATGATATCCCAGTAAACCATCTTGGTAGATGGGCTAAACCAAATTGAGAATAACTGACAGGACATAAACCTGCCACTGAGTTAGGAAAATGCTTACCCCAAGCATGTGAAGACTTTTCCTGGTGGAATGGATGGATGAGAACAATTTGTTCTAACAATTAGGCTGGAGCAAGTGAGTCAAATGCTTAGAGCTTGGTCAGGTATCAAAGATGTCAGGATAATCCTTTGCAGCCTGGGATATCACCACTTCTCTTGACTTTTGTGTTGCCAATGGACTTAAATGATTCTGGAAGAGAAAATAAGGCTGATGAGTTTTTGGAATTCTACCTCACTTAAATCCAATTCACAAACAAGTCAAGATATTACCTTATGATATTATTGGTCTTCCTTGAAAACAAAGGATGATTAACAACAACATTTATGTATATATGTGTGTACATATTGATATATGCATATATATATGTACGCTACAACCTTTTAAAAAAAGTTAACTGTTGGCTTCTAGAGTTTATTCCTTGAGCTGGCACTCTGGAATTGACTCAGGACAAAAAAGATAAAATTAGTTTGTCCCCAGTTTCCTGATAAAAAAAGTTGTGGGCCCATAAGATACTTTTAATAATCTTAATGTAAGCAGTTATTAAAATGAACAGTTATTAAAGAGGTTAGGCTTGATCTTGACAAATACGAGATTCTTATTTGTAGCTATCAATATGATCTCACAATTTATTGCTATTTACTGATGAATTTCACTGAAGAATTATCTAAGTATTTTATAGTACAGTATAGAAAGGTATTGTAAACCTTGTTATTTTTACCTCTGCAATTTTTAAACTAGTCAATGATTAACACAATAGATGAATACTGTTCTTAATATAGCTGACTGATTAATGATTTGCAGATTTTGATAAGGTCGGCATATTTCCAACTAATAATCTAGTTTACAATACTCTTATTCTAGAAATGTGCAAACAGGCTTCAGAAAGTTATTGAAGTGTTCAAGAAATCAAACAGTTGATTAACTAGTGGCAGAATTAAAACAAGAATTCAGCTTTCTTGATTCAAGACCAGTGTTCTTCCTTTATATCTATGAGAGCTTCTGCATGTTTGCAATGTGCAGGAATGCATAATGTAACAGTAGCCTAAACTATAAGCTAATTGAGCATAGACACTTTTTCTTAAATCTGCTTTGTCCCATACCATACCCTTTCATATTTTATCTTAGAAGATCAGCTTGATTCCAGAGAAAAAGAATAAAAAAGACAGGGTGGAGTAATGGAAACAGTACTTAACTTGACATAAAACAATGGGTTCCATTCCAGATACTGCCATTTATAAACTACAGGACTTTAGACAAATCACCTCACCTTTGAAAAATGAGGATAATAATAATTTATGATTTATGCCACATGATGTTTATGATGAGATCAAATATGTAAAGCATATGGTAGTCGGTGTTCAAATGGATTTGTGAGCTTTTCAATATACTTTATCAATTATACTTTCTTTAATGATATGGATGTTATCCCATCTAAACTTACCCTTACAGCATAGTTCTTATCATGAAGTCTCTTATAAAATTGCCTCGTGGCACTTCCCCCAATGTAATTTTTTGAATTTCTCTTGACTTTATATTGATACACAAACTATCAATCCAATTCTCTTAATTTTTGGTATCTGACCAGTCTACTTTCATTTTCAGTTATATATTTCTCTATTGACAACCTTTAATTTGGTCCTTTTAGATAATTTCTTATTTAGTAAATGTTTTAGCTTACTTTCATCTGTCATGGACCTTTCATCAATACTCATTTTCTGGTTTCTGGAGACTATAGCATTTTATGACTTGCAACTATATAATAGCATTGATAGAATATTGGCAGGAAAGTATAAGACTTTATTTCAGAGATGAGTTCAGAATTACGAAAAATCTTTACAATTTTCTAAAGGACATTTTTATATAATTTTCTCCTGTTTAATCCTGAACACAATTCAGTTTCTAGTATCTATGTACACTCTATCTTTGCCTCTTTTTGTACTTTCTGTCTCTTTTTTTATCTTTCTGATTTTGTCTTTTACTCTCTCAAAAAAAACTGTAAAGCTATATTTACTAATGTTGAAAAGTGATTTCAAACTTTTTTGATCACTTATTCCATCAATAAGTTTTTTGAGCCTTTACCTCTAATGTGTGTATATTTACTTATAAATTATATGCATACAATATTAAATTAATTATGGAAATTATAATTTATATTTATAATTATGAAAGTGTAAATACTTATAGAAATTATAAAATAATAAGAAAAAGATAAAGTAATATTTGTTACCAGAGTCAATAGGGAGCCAGTGGGATTTATTGAATAGGAGACTGTCACAATCAAACCTTAATTTTAGGAAACCACTTTGGTTGCTGTACATAAGATATCTTGAGAGGGGAAGAGACTTGAGGCAGGAAGATAAATTAAGAGACTATAGCAAAAGTGCAGGGAGAGGTAAGAAAGGACTTAAAAAGAATGGTGGTTACATGAGTAGAGAGAAGGATATGGATTTTTGAGATATGCATGTAGAAGTGACAAGATCTGGCAACTGATAGATTATGTAAGAGAGAAAAAGGCAGTAAATTAGGTACGATGCCAAGGTTGTGACTTTGGGTGACTGGATGAATACCTTCAACAAAAATAGGGAAATTAAGAAAAAGGATGTATTTAGGGGAAACTATTGTGTAATAATAATTTATACCTGTTCACCCTATCCTACTCACTCTTTCCCATTGAAAATCAAAACAGTATGTTTGTGGGAGTGGATGGTGTGAATACTAGTGGGAGGGGGGAGAAAGACAGAGAGAGAGAGAGAGAGAGAGAGAGAGAGAGAGAGAGAGAGAGAGAGAGAGAGCAGAAGAGGAGAGAGGAGAGGAGGAAAGAAGAGAGGAGGAAAGAGGAGAGGGAGAGGAGAGGAAAGAAGAGGAGAGGAGAAAGAGAGAGAAGGGGGGAGGGGAGGGGAAAGGAGAGGGGGAGGGAGAGAGAGTGGGGGCGGGAAATAAAGAAGGAAGGAAGGAGAGAGGACAGAGAGAGCTTACTCAATAAGCCCTTTAAATAACTTCACTGATCCCTTTCTTGAGATCCAACCTAGTAGCAGGAGTAGCAGGTAGAGGTGTATTCAGGGAGGCCTAAAAGGTCCAATTAAAGTAGGAAGAAACTGGAAGCTCAAGGTGGTTTAGGTTTGAGCAAAGACCTACAGAATTAGAGAAATTTGTGGATTTTTTTTTCTCCTTCCATTTACTTCACTTTGCATCAGTTCGTGTGTTTAGTTAATTTCTAAAACTATTATTAAAGAACTGTATATAAGCAGTTTCTTGGAGCAAAAAATTAGAAATTGAGGGGATGCCCATCAATTGGAAAATGGTTGAACAAACTGTGGTATGTGATTATGAAGGAATACTTTTGTTCTATAAGAAATAATAAGCAAAATGCTCTCAGAAAAACCTGGAAAGACTTCCATGGATTCATGCAAAGTGAAATGTACTATGTCCAAAATAGCAGCTGTGAATGACTAGCTATTCTTAACAGTGCAATGATCCAAGGCAACTCTAAAGGACTTAGATTGAAAAATGCTATCCATATCCACAGAAAGAACTGATGTGCCAGAATACAGATTGAAGCATATTAAAGAAAAAAGAAGAACTGTTTACATCCATATCTTGGTAAGCAATCTCAAATTAAATGCAACAAAGACAGGGTGAAAGTAGTAGAATTTTCCCTGAATTTGTCGGAGTATTAGACAAAACTCAGCTTGAACTGATCCACCAATCCCTTAAAACCACAAGATACATGTTTCCACGCATGAAAGGGATACAACAAGGGAAAGAGAAACAGAGAGATCTTTGCTAAAAAGAAATTGGTAGTTCCCCTGAGCATCCTCTTCTATTGGACAGAACACACAACATATGAACTTCAGTGATTAACTGACTGACAGACGAATGGATTCTCTATTGTATATATTGCTTTATAGCAGGGCAGTTAGGTGGTGCAATAGATAGAATATCAGCCCTGAAGTCTTCTTGAATTCAAATCCAGTCTCAGATACTTCCTGGCTATGTGACCCTGGACAAATCACTTAAATCTGTTTGCCTCAGTTTCCTTATATTTAAAATAATCTGGAGAAGGAAATGGCAAACATTCCAATCTCTGCTAAAATCCTCAAAATGGAATCATGAAAAGTCAGACAGAACTAACTCTATAAGAGGGGTTCTTTATCTCTCCTATTATATATCTTTTTGGACAGTCTGCTGAAGCTTAATGACCCTGTTTCAGAATATTTTTTGCCTATATTCATAATGGAAGGAAATGACCATTTCAGTTAGAGATTAGTGAAAATAAAGATGAAATGTTTTCTTTACTAAGTTCATGGCCCCTCAAGATCTATTCTTCAGGAGGTCTATGGATCCCAGGTTATGAATGCTTGTTCTACAGTTGTGACAGTTCTAAGGAAGGATTTGAGAATTGTGGGGTTAGTGTTGGTGATGTTGAAAACAAACAGCATCATTAAAGTTTTGAATAAATATCTGAAAAAAATCTTAGGTGTGGTGGTATCATTGGAAAAAATATAAAACACTAAAAGAATGTACTATATTATTAAGGGAACATCTTGAAAATGTTAAAACATATACCATTTTAGCCCTTATAATTATTTTAATTGGCCAAATATTAAAACTAAAAAACACCAGATGAAAGAATTATCTTTTTAACTTTAAAAAAAACTTCTATACAAAGGCTTTTTATAACTCTAAGGGTGTGGTGGTTAAAAGAAACATCCTACTTTTTCAACTCTTGTGCAATACATTAATTAATGCAATCTCCAAGTACCAGTGACAATTCTTTAACACCATCATGTCAACTTTTATAACTTCCCAAGACAGACTGTGCATAACTGACTCATTTTTATTGTGCCCTACCAACCCACCTGGCAAACAGGATGTAAAGGACTAAATGTGGGGATTCTCTAACCCTTTTCTATTATTTCTAAGGAATTTATAAGTTAGTAATTCCACATTTCCAGCAATGTTTTGCTCATCTTATTTTTGTATAGCCTAAATTCAGAATTAGTCTAATGAATAATTAACATGATTTTTAAAAATCTATTTTTTTGTTCCAAGGATTTTTTAAAATTTCATTAATACCATGGTCTCAATATAATCTGTTGCCATCATTTCCGATTCTGATTCAAATATATTTGTTGTCTCTCTCTGTATTATGTCATGTGTAAATCTGCTCAACATGTCAGCTAATAAAAAAGTATTCAACAGAGGCAATATTGATTTTTGAAGGAGAGGTAGGATTGTACAGGAACTGAATTTGGATTAAAAGGATCTTTATCCTCTTGCAATGTGATCTTGAACAAGTACTTTAACTTTTTGGAATCTGTTTCCTTATCTGTAAAAATCAAGGGGTTAAAGTGGAAGGTTCTAAAATCCTTTCTGACTTTAAATTTATGAACCTATGGAATGATTTGTTTAATTCTTTGAAAACAGGAGAATACCAGCTATGCTCCCATAGAGACCCTGATAGGGGAAAAATATATGTTATATTCCTATTCTTCCTTAATCCTATCTATAGTTTTCCAACAAAGTTGGATTTGGTTATTTCTGAAAATTATAATACAAAGTTTATTTGAAGGAAGCTCAGGGACATTAACAAATATGTTTCCCTCCCCTTTTCCAGAATCATAGAAATTTCACAATAGTGTTTTGTGTTTATTTATTTATTTATTTATTTATTTATTTATTTGGGCTTTCCTCTTCTGCCATGTTTGCTTTAAATTGTTTTTCATTTCCCCCATTTAACTGAACACCTCCTTCATAAGATTTACTCTCTCTTTGTCTCTCTGTCTCTCTGACTCTCTATCACTCTCTTCCCCTTTCTCTTCCTCCCTCCATTTTATATGTGTGTATATAATGAAATACAAAGAGGACTGAACAAGACTTCATACCAGATCTTAATGATTAAGTTGGAGAGATAACGTGTACATAAATAGCTATGTACTATTCACTTTGAAAAGTGAAAATCCAAATAAGAACAACATAAAGTTCTTATCAGAGAGGTTTCAAGGAGAATTCATGTTTAGGTATATATTAGAGTGATGACCTCTAAGCTTCCTTCCAACATTGAACTTCCATTTGACCTGATGATTTAATTTTTCCAGGTATTCCAGGATGCCAACAGTATGTTTATTACATTTTTAATCCGATTGATACTGTGAAAAACAAAATTTTAATTATAACTGGCTGTAGGTACAAACTAATGAAAGGGATTAGCCAAAGTTCATTCTACTCTAATCATTTTCCAATGATCTCCCAATTAATAAGTAAAACTTCAACAGCATGCCATTCTTTTGAATTTAGCAATAAAATAAAAATTTTAGAGTTCTGGATTTTGAGTAAGGAAGACTGGATTTTGAATCTCCTCTCTGACACTCATCTGTTGTATGTTCACAGACAAATTACATAATTTTTTTGAGTTTCACTTTCCTCATCTATAAAATAGGGTTAATAGAGTCTGTTATATCAATGTTGTGGGATAAAGATGGAATAATGCATGTAAAGAACTTTGTAAATCTTAAACCTTTTATAAAATCAATTATCATTCTTTGTATGCCTCAAACATTCAGCTCACTTGTGTACTGGGTGAAGTGCAGGATTTGAAATCAGGAAGATTCATCTTCCTGTGATGTGACCAAAATCACTCACCTCTGTTTGCCTCGGTTTCCTCATCTAAAAATGAGCTGGAGAAAGAAATGGCAAACCAATTCAGTATCTATTCCAAGAAAATCCCAAATGGGGTCACAAAGTATCACATGAGTGAAATAAATTAACAACAAAATCCCTCTACAGGAGTATAACTCTTCCACACTATGTTGATATCCAAAGGTTCTCTGGCAATTTTATCTTAGATAATATATGATAATATATAAATGTATTTGAGGATTTCATAAAAGTTTAAAGTTCACCTGAGATCTCAGCACCTGATAAACAATTTATTCTCCATTGTTATCATTATTAAACAGTATATATAGTTGCTAATAAGAAAACAAAATTAATGACTTATATTTGCCTTCTCTTTGTCTTTAGTATGTTTCCATGAACCATTTTAGGAGAGGGGAACTAATGATAAAATCAAAAACAGTTTTTACCTTTAAGGAGCTTATGTTTGTTTAGGAGGTGGTTATAGGAATACTATGTGCTACAGATTAAATAAATATAAGTATATATGTATCATAAATTAAAAAGAATACTATGGAAGAGAGAGGGATGCCCTAACAATTGAGTGGAGAGAATCAGGAAAGGAATTCAATAGAAAATGGTACTTGAATCTTGAAGAAATCTAGGAAGCCTAAGGGTCAGGGATTGGGAGAGAAATTGTTCCAGACATAGGGGATAGCTTGTGCAAACCATCAGAAGTGGAAGATGAAGTCTTAGCTAGGGGTAACAGCAAATCAGGCAACATGATTATAACATAGCATTTGTAAAGGGAAGAAATATGGAATATTCTACAAATTTTAAAAGCCTATTTTTTATTTTTAAAAGTATTTTTCTCAATAGTATTATATTTTTCCAAATACATGTAAAAATAGTTCTCAACATTCACCTTTTTAAGACTTTGTGTTCCCCCCTCTTCAAGATAGCAAGCAATCTGATATAGGTTAAATAGTGCAATCTTTTTAAACATATTTCCATATTTGCCATATTGTGTAAGAAAAATCAGATCAAAAGAGAAAAAAATGAGAAAGAAAACAAACAAAAAAAGACAACAGATGAAAATTTTATTCTTCAATCCACATTTATTTTTTATAGTTCTGTCTCTGGATGCAGATGGCATCATCCATCCCAAGTTCATTGAAATTGACTTGGGTCACTATATTGCTGAGAAGATCCAAGTCCATCATACTTGATCATCACATAATCTTGCTGTTATTGTGTACAATATTCTCCTGGTTCTGCTCACTTTACTCAGCATTAGTTCATGAAGGTCTAAAAGCCTATTTTTAAAAGTTTGATAAATTACTGATTAATATGCTCCTTATATTTTCTATTTCTTATGAATAAGCCCCTCAAAATTTGTGAACAGACAATAAAATTTTATTTTGATCAATATCAGTGGCAAGTTTAATTGACAGAGGCTACTTCCATGTTCTCTTGTACAGAGCTGCCATTTTATCTCAATTGAGTTAAAAAAACCCAAGGAAAAATATTTTTACAATAAAGGACAGGGAAAGAAAATTCATAAAAGGAGTAAAAACATAACCCTTTTATAAAATCAATTATCATTCTTTGTATGCCTCAAACATTCAGCTCACTTGTGTACTGGGTGAAGTGCAGGATTTGAAATCAGGAAGATTCATCTTCCTGTGATGTGACCAAAATCACTCACCTCTGTTTGCCTCGGTTTCCTCATCTAAAAATGAGCTGGAGAAAGAAATGGCAAACCAATTCAGTATCTATTCCAAGAAAATCCCAAATGGGGTCACAAAGTATCACATGAGTGAAATAAATTAACAACAAAATCCCTCTACAGGAGTATAACTCTTCCACACTATGTTGATATCCAAAGGTTCTCTGGCAATTTTATCTTAGATAATATATGATAATATATAAATGTATTTGAGGATTTCATAAAAGTTTAAAGTTCACCTGAGATCTCAGCACCTGATAAACAATTTATTCTCCATTGTTATCATTATTAAACAGTATATATAGTTGCTAATAAGAAAACAAAATTAATGACTTATATTTGCCTTCTCTTTGTCTTTAGTATGTTTCCATGAACCATTTTAGGAGAGGGGAACTAATGATAAAATCAAAAACAGTTTTTACCTTTAAGGAGCTTATGTTTGTTTAGGAGGTGGTTATAGGAATACTATGTGCTACAGATTAAATAAATATAAGTATATATGTATCATAAATTAAAAAGAATACTATGGAAGAGAGAGGGATGCCCTAACAATTGAGTGGAGAGAATCAGGAAAGGAATTCAATAGAAAATGGTACTTGAATCTTGAAGAAATCTAGGAAGCCTAAGGGTCAGGGATTGGGAGAGAAATTGTTCCAGACATAGGGGATAGCTTGTGCAAACCATCAGAAGTGGAAGATGAAGTCTTAGCTAGGGGTAACAGCAAATCAGGCAACATGATTATAACATAGCATTTGTAAAGGGAAGAAATATGGAATATTCTACAAATTTTAAAAGCCTATTTTTTATTTTTAAAAGTATTTTTCTCAATAGTATTATATTTTTCCAAATACATGTAAAAATAGTTCTCAACATTCACCTTTTTAAGACTTTGTGTTCCCCCCTCTTCAAGATAGCAAGCAATCTGATATAGGTTAAATAGTGCAATCTTTTTAAACATATTTCCATATTTGCCATATTGTGTAAGAAAAATCAGATCAAAAGAGAAAAAAATGAGAAAGAAAACAAACAAAAAAAGACAACAGATGAAAATTTTATTCTTCAATCCACATTTATTTTTTATAGTTCTGTCTCTGGATGCAGATGGCATCATCCATCCCAAGTTCATTGAAATTGACTTGGGTCACTATATTGCTGAGAAGATCCAAGTCCATCATACTTGATCATCACATAATCTTGCTGTTACTGTGTACAATATTCTCCTGGTTCTGCTCACTTTACTCAGCATTAGTTCATGAAGGTCTAAAAGCCTATTTTTAAAAGTTTGATAAATTACTGATTAATATGCTCCTTATATTTTCTATTTCTTATGAATAAGCCCCTCAAAATTTGTGAACAGACAATAAAATTTTATTTTGATCAATATCAGTGGCAAGTTTAATTGACAGAGGCTACTTCCATGTTCTCTTGTACAGAGCTGCCATTTTATCTCAATTGAGTTAAAAAAACCCAAGGAAAAATATTTTTACAATAAAGGACAGGGAAAGAAAATTCATAAAAGGAGTAAAAACATAACCCTTTCTGTGCACTCTTTTTATTATTCTTCAAGTACTCAATGCCCCTGTTTTGTCTTTGACTGTCCAAAACATTGATCTGCCTTATCCCTTGTCATCCTCAGGATTCACAGTTCTCCTCCTTTTACCTTCTACTTCTGAAAATAAAATTCCCATTCACTGAAGTTAGATTTGAGTCCCAGCTTTGCTAATCATTAGCAGTGTGATATCGAACAAGTTTGTTTCTTTGCCTGTAAAACGGTTATAAGAAGATTTGTGCTTCCCATTGCATAAGGTTGGTAAGGAAAGCACAATGTAAATTATAAATTGCTATGTGAGCAGATTTTGATTATTAATGTGAACCTGTGATTGCATTCACATAGGTCTCTCACAATGAGAAAATTCCTTTTAGTCTATTGATAACTGTTTTGCAACTTAATGACTGAGAAATGTTGAAAGTACTTCTGCTGCTGTTACTACTGGTTATTGCAACTGCTCCTGTTACTGTTCCTCCTGCTGCTACTATTGCTGTTGTTGCTGCTACTAAATCGCTACTGCTGCTGCTATTAGTAGTTCTACTGCTGTTATTAGTACTACTCTGCTACTGCTGCTGCTATTGCTGCTGTTATTACTACTCTGTTGCTGCTAGTACTACTGCTGCTGCTACTGCTATTAGTTTTATTGCTGCTGTTGTTACTAATGGCTATTGCTACTCCTACTATTAGTACTGTTGCTGCTGCTAGTACTACCACTGCTATTACTGTTGCTACTGCTACTACTACTGCTGTCATACTTTTCCCATCCATATGAGTTTTTTCCTCTAATAACATGTGTAGGATTTTGTACTTAACCTTATTGAATTTCACCTTGTTAGATTTGGTGGCTGATTCTCAACTTCCAAGATAGTTTTGGATTTAGATTTTTCTCTGATGTGTTAGCTATTTATCTCAGTATTGTTTTATTTGTGTTAAAAAAAAAATGTTCATCTAAGCCTGATAAAAGTGTCTAGAAGTACAAATCCCCAAAATTCTCTATTAGAAATCTTCACATTGTATTAGGTCAGTCAGGGACTACTTCCTGGAAACATATTTGCATCATAATAAAGTTTCTTGATAATATAATGACTAATGCTGAAGAAGTGACTTGAGTGACTTGACTTGAGAGAAATATTTGGGTAGAATTGCACCTTTTGAATAATACCACATGGTAGGAGGCTGTTCATTCTAAGCAAAGGAAAAGATATAATAATCAAAACCACTTTTGGAAAAGGATTTCTAATTTTAAAAAGTCAACTTATATGCTATAATATATGACAAGTATTTCACAGATCAGAACATCTCAGAGAGATGTAAGAGAGCTTAGAAATAACTTATTTGAACCCAAACTGAACATGAAACAGAAAACAGGTTTCTTTGAATTTATCCCTTTTTTTCATTTCTATAATTGCTAATTATATAAGCATTCTATAAATGCTTTCTTTCTTGGAAGCATTTTCAAATACTTTATACTTTCTGGAGTTACCCCCCCCCCCTTTTTTTTATAACTATTAATTGCTAAGAAGTTTTTCCATCCATTAAATCTCAATGTTCTTTTTTGTCTCCCTTCTGGAGACAAACAAAAACTAATCTTTCTTCTACATCACAGCCCTTCAGATACTTGAAGGTAGTAATCCTCTCCTTCCTACATCTTTTTTTTCTCTACAATATTATAATAAGGCCAATATTACTAAATGAATCAAATGAATATATCTCAATATTTTAATTCAATAATTTGTTTGGTAATGAGTCAAATTAGTCATACTTGTAAAGTCTGAATTCAGTTCAGAATTCATTGTTTAAATATTTCAAGGTCCTTCATCTGATCATCACATAGCATGAATTTAACTTTCTTTAACTTTGGATACATTTTAGCTTGTTCTTTCAAAATCATCATGCCCAAAGCTGAATATAATACTCTGGATGAGATCTGGTCAGGGTAGAATACAGTGGTATTAGCAACTCTACCTTTCAGTCTTGTCCCTTTTCATTTTTCTCTTTTTTTTCTATATTTTCTAGTGATATGTTATATCATATTTATCACTTGTTAAGTAGCTGCTTATGTGACCTAATATAGTCAGTCTCAGGTCTTTTTTGGGAGGGCTATTTCTCACATTCGCCAAATTGCCAATCTAAAAATGAATTACTGAGAAAAATACTGCTTTATTAGAGATTTACTGGGACCTTGAGTCAGTGGGTGAACAATGTGAATTGTGTCTGAGTGTCCTCCCCAGGCACAAGAAAAATTGTTATTTAATTGTCTTCTAGGTTGATGACCAGCCTACAATCAGCTTTTCATTTGACATTTAGTTATATTTGTGATGGGAAGATTAGGACACTTATTGAGGGGTTACTTCTTCCTTAGAACAGTATAAAACTATTAAAAGATATGACCTCCCCATGAACTTTTATTCCCCATGAATTATTTTATTTAGTGGGAATAAAAATATACATGTAATATATTTTATAAGTAATAGCCCCCCTTCCCCAACTCTCAATATACCTTGTCTCAATTATATTCTTTCTCCTGTTCTCTCCCACTAAACAATTAAGGTCAGAGTAAGATTTAGCTTCAAATATCCAAATACTTTGCATAGAAGCCTAAATGCTTTAGAAAATGGTTGGCATTCTATCATTGTAAATATTATTCATATTATTAAAAAATTACTTTCCACTGAAAATGTGAAGGCATTTTAATGGTCCCCATTTCAAATTAAATCTTCATTAGTAAGGTATATCCTACAATTTTCTAAAAATTGGTTTAAAAATTTCATGATTACATAAATGATTAATATACGAGTTCCTTATATATAGTGTTGTGTCCTGCTTTCCCCCAAGTTGGGCTGACCAAACGTACCATTGCTTTCTAGAGCCCCAACACTGCAGTGATTAAAATATACCTTCCTAGTGGAGAAGTGATGAGGCAGGACTCCTGAGATTGGTGGAAAGATGGAGTCTGTTTATTCTAAGTACTTTCCCCTTTATATAAAGTAACAAAAACAACACTGTGAATGTGGGACCACATAAACAACTTGCTATTGTACTTAGTTTTCCACTCTTCCACCTAGTATCACTCTGCTTCAATCTCAACACAGGTTCTCACCACCCCCTGACTTCTCAGGAAGGCTGAAAGTCCTTAGGGGAGATGGGGAATCGAATCAGACATTGTTAGCAGATTCCCTCTGAGCTGAAGGGCCTTATACATTACCCAGAATTTCCCCAATGACTGTGACCCTCTACAATATAGTAAGTTACATAAAACATTCACAGTTATGTCTTAGGACATTTAACATCTATTAAAACAAAAATATACTAGGTGTAGATTTCTTTTCTTTTTTCCTGTTCCTCTCTCCCTTCTTCTCTCTTTCTTTTTTCCTTCCTTCCTCCTCCTTCCTTCCTTCCTTTTTTCCTTCCTTCCTTCTTTCCTTCCTTCCTCCTTCCTTCCTTCCTTCCTTCCTTCCTTCCTTCCTTCTATCCTTCCTCCCTCCCTTCCTTCCTTCCTTCCTCCTATCCTTCTTTCCTTCCTTCCTTCCTTCCTTCCTTCCTTCCTTCCTTCCTTCCTTCCTTCCTTCCTCCCTCCCTTCCTTCCTTCCTTCTTTCCTTCCTTCCTTCCTCCCTTCCTTCCTTCCTTCCTTCCTTCCTTCCTTCCTTCTTCCTTTCTTCTTTCCTTCCTTCCTCCCTTCCTTCCTTCCTTCCTTCCTTCCTTCCTTCCTTCCTTCCTTCCTTCCTTCCTCCCTTCCTTCCTTCCTTCCTTCCTTCCTTCTTTTCTTCCTTCCTTCCTTCCTTCCTTCCTTCCTTCCTTCCTTCCTTCCTTCCTTCCTTCCTTCCTTCCTTCCTTCCTTCTTTCCTTCCTTCCTTCCTTCCTTCCTTCCTTCTTTTCTTTGTCTTTCTTCTTCCATCTATTGTCCCTCCTTAGCTAATGTCCTATATCTTTTCTGCTTTTCATTGCTAAAATTCTTGAGAAGGCAGTTTACAGTTAGTGTCTTTATTTTTTTGCCTCTCACTCTCTTTTTACCTTTATGCAGTATGCCTTCTGAAATAATTTATCTACTAAGACTGTTCTCTCCAAAGTTACTGTTGATCTTTAAATCCCCCAACTTAATGGGGGGATTTCTCAATTTTTATCCTTCTTGACAATTCTGCAGAATTTAACACTGATGGGGGGATGGATGGATCAAGTGAATATTTTCTTTGAGGAAAAGGGAGATGTGCAGTAAGGAATCGATCAATAAAGAGGAAGATGTTTAAGACAGTGAGATAATGAGATGAAAGAGGGGTCAATCTGCTTGGAGAAGATAGAATGAAATGAAATCACTTGCATGATTAGAGGGATTAGCCATGGTAAGAAGGGCCACCTAGTCATGTGTGACAGAGGTGAAAGAGGAGATAGTGGGAGAAGGCATCTATATAATTTATTGTCAAATGAGGGGTTGGGGTAGGAGTGGAACCAAGATGAAGGAGAAAAGGCAGCTACTAATTTGAAATCTGCCCAAATTTCTCTCAACCTCTTTCAATAATGCCAAAAAAAACCCAATTCTGGAGCATAAGAAACCAAAAAAAAGACAGGGTTAAAAAAATTTCCAAGCCAAAGACAACTTAGGAGGTCAGCAGGAAGGATCTATCACAGCTAGGTCAAAGAGAAGGAACACAGTTTGGTACAGATATTGTCAGAATAGACCAAGGCAAACTAGGAACAGGTCTTAAGAGCCACTGATCAGCAATTGCAACAACTACTTCCTGAGCTTTCAGTCCACAGATTATAAAGGGGTTGAACAACTGGTTAGAAGAAGACTACAGGGATCTCTTTTCTAGCACTGACACAGGATTTCATTGCTTTTCTTATACTCTGAAAGAGATTGAAAATTCCCAGGAATAGTATAACCAAATTCCAGAACTCCCAGGTCAAAAAAAAATATTGCAAGCACTCAGAAAAAAATAATTCAAATATAGTGGAGCCATACTCAGGACAACACAAGATTTAACTGTTTCTATATTAAAGGATTGGAGGATAGAAGTTAGGACTACAACCAAAAATAATCTAACCAGCAAAGCTGAGTACAATCCTTCAGGAGGAAAATGAAAATTCAATGAAATAGAGGATTTCCAAACATTCTTGATGAAAAGACCAAAGCTGAATAAAAATTTGATTTACAAATACAAGATTCTAGAGAAACATCAAAATTCAAACAGGAAAAAAACTTAACAAGATTAACAAGATTAAACTGTTTATATTCCTATACGAGAAACAATACTTTTAATTTAATTTAAGAACTTTCTCATTATTATGAAGGAATGGTACTATGGTACAGGATAGCCTATGATAGGGCAAAGGACTTGAAAGAAAAGGACAGTGTAGAGTTAAACTGATAGTATTCACTAATGTGTGTGTTTGCAGATTAAAATCTTACCCCATGTTTCCTACCAATACTATAAATACTTTCTAGAAGATCTATAAATGCATTAAAGGCTTTCTTTTAGTTTTTTAAAAACATTCTCTGAGTACTAGTTAATCAGTCAAATTGTCCATTTATTAAATCTTGTTCTTCGTCTTCTCTTCTTCCAGAATTATATTTTATACTATTTCTTCCAAGTGAAGCATTTTTTTGATAAAATGTTCATTATTTATCTCTGTTTTGCCCTTTGTTTCATATGGAATTTAAATTCTGGAAAATTAGCATTCTTCAGTGTGTGTGTGTGTGTGTGTGTGTGTGTGTGTGTGTGTCTGTGTGTGTCTGTGTGTAGGAGTTGTTGGGTCTATACCTGATTGGTCATGGATATTAATAAAGAGCCTTTTATTAGGTACTGAGACTTCATTGTAACCAGTATGATGTTATACACAAACAGAAGCAACTGTAGGACCTGCTCATTGATGGGAATTTCCTCTTCCACTGTCTTTTTCTCAGGAGACAAATCATAAATCAATCCACAAATACCTATCAACTACCTAGATGCCATAATATTTGTCGATACAGAAGAAAAAGTGGCACTGGCCGAAGATATTTTGTCATTTAGTCATATACATATGAAGCTATATACAACTGATAGGAATGCAGACTTGATTTTTTGTTTCAATGGTGAACTAAGTCTCTCTACAAATACAAGTTGGCATCTTTATTTACATTTTTACATGATTATATGATTTATTTACATGATTAATAGATATGTTTAATTTGAGGGGGGAGCAAAAGGCATTAATATCTGGGAGGGTATCAAAAATGTCATGTGGAAAATGGCACTTGAGCTGAGTCTTGGAAAAAACCAAAGGATCCTAGGAATTGGAGGAGAGGAAGGAGGGCATATCAGATCCTGGAAAGAGTCAGTGCAGAATTACTAATAGAAATTACGAGCAGAAAATGACATGGCAAAAATAAGGAACAGACCCAAATTAACTATAAAGAACCTATGGGGTTGTATGTTGCTGTACAAAGAACAAGAGAACTGATAAAAGCATGTAGAGAATGATTTTACGCACACACACACATATGTATATATGTATATATAAACACATATTTGCTTCTAATGTTAGTCAAGAAGAGGTTGGAAGAGGGAAGAAAAAAGAAAAAAAAGAAATTTGTATGATAATTTTAATATATATTTAAAAGGAATGGTAAACTGTACACAACAGATTTGTAGTTTCATGTATAATCATCTTTTTTACTTTGCTATATTATGGAAATGCTTGTTTAGTTCACAAATTAAAAAAAATATAAGGAATAGTAAGAAGGACAAGTTATTAAGACTAGTATATGTAGAGGGGAGTAATGTGTTATAAGACAGAAAAGGTAGTTTGGAGCCAAATTGTAAGGGGCTTTAAATGCCAAACAACAGAATTCACATTTAACACTAAAGGCAACTACATCACTGCTTAACATCTTAGGCAAACACATAACTCTACTCCTTGTTTTTGCCTCATTTGATTCTGATAATCAAAACTTCATTTCCAAAGTTCTCAATTCTCCATTTTTATATCTGTCAAACAATCTGTAAGTAGCACAACATGGGAGATACTGGCACAGGATGATCCAGCATGGCATTCCCTTATCAAAGAAAGTGCTGTGCTCTATGAACAAAGTAGAATTGAAGTAGCCCAAAGGAAATGCAAGATGTGCAAAATTAGATAAGCCATCCCAAATGTTCAAAGGAACTATTTGTATTTGACCTGTGGCAGAGCATTCTGAACTTGTATTGGTCTGAATCAGCCACAAGTGGACACATTGTAACTTGACTCTAAAATAGAGATGATATTTTAGTTCTCTTTGAGAATGAAGAACAAAAATCTTCATAAAATATATAAGGGAAGAGAATACACATTCGTATACCATATACTATATACCAGGCACCGTGCCAAGTGCTTTTTACAAATACTGTGTCATTTGATCCTCACGACAACCCTGCTATTTTTTATCCCTATTTTACATTTGAAGAAATTAAGTTAAAAACGGGTTGAAAGTCTTGATCATGGTCACAATAGGTTCTCCCTGCTTGCCCACTCCTATGTTACTAAGATAGATATTTCCAAGGGCTTTTCAGCCAACCTGGCTAAAGGTGAAAAAGAGATTCTGGATCTCTCCAAGAAGATTCAAGTGTCTTAGACCTAACCTGTCTCATTCATGAGATGATCCTGAAGTGCCAGTCCCCCCACACAAGTAACCAGTTGTATCAGAGAACAATGAGTCTCTGTGGGTGGAACTATATTCCAGCACTCCCAAGGGATCCTTGAGCACCCGGACCTTTTTAGATGGTTGCAGACCCTCCTTTGGTTTCTTGCCATATCCCTTGATTTAATAGTCCTTAGTCAGTACTTCCTCTCAGTCCCCACAGGGCTGCAGTTGAAGCCACTTTTCTCTTGCTTTGTCATCAGAAAACAAACACCATAATCCCCTATTAAAGGCCCTTTTCATTGTCAGAAAGTTGTTTCATCATCTTTGAAGAAAAGGTGTCAAGAAAATTGGTTTTCTAAACAGTAATTCTCCATGTCTTTCTGCTTGCTTGGGATAGAGATCAAATGATTGTCATGGTATACAGTCTTTTTTTTTTTTAAATTAAAGCTTTTTATATTAAAAACCCTTTATGCATGGATAATTTTTCAACATTTACTCTTCCAAAGCCTTGTGTTCCAATTACCCCCTCTTCTCCCCATCCTCCCCTCTATGGCAAGTAATCCAATATATGTAAAACATTGTAAAACATTTGTATTTTTAGCATATTCTATGTAAGTTGAGACTGGAAATTCAGAGACATATATAGAGTTGAAGGAATTTTAGAAACCTGCTAATATCACTTTCCTCATTGAAAACTGGGGAAATCAAATTGATTCTTTTTTGTTATTGATTTCATTCATATTACTGTCGACTTTTTTTTTATAACTAACCTAAGTCATATTTCATTTGTCTTAGAGTTAAGTTTGGAAATTTAGCTTTACTGTAAATCTCTCGGTCTTTGAGTTAAGATTAGAAGTTCAGTTCTCCTACTAATCACTGTTCTATTTTTGCTTCAAGGAAATCTGTTACCCTTGAAGGATGCAGGTGGACACCAAGGAGTCTGTTTTTTTATTCAAAGTAGTCTGGTCTACTATTGTCAAATTGTCCTTGCACGTGGACTCAGAAGATTTCTTAGTGACTGGATAGAAAATGAGGTTGTTGCTACCCCTCATTCCCAACTTCTAGCCAATCACATTTCCCCCCACGCCTATGTTGCTGTGTGCTTTATAACCAAATATACTATTTTCCTTTCTATTCTGGATATTCCTTTTTTAGTCTATTAAAAAAATACTATCCCCCTCATTAGGGATGTTTTGACTTACTGAAGAGCTGTATTTTATTGGTACAGGCATATCCTGAAAATAATACAGATTTGGTTCTAGACCACCACAATAAAGCTAGTTACATGAATTTTTTGGTTTTCTTATGCATATAAAATTGTGTTTACATTATATTGAAGCCTATTAAATGTGCAAAGTATTATGTCTTTAAAAACCCAACATACATATCTTAATTAAAAATACACAATTGCTTAAAAAAATGCTAAACATCATCTGAAGGTTCATCTAGTTGTAATCTTTTTGTGGGTGGAAGGTCTTGCCTTGATGACTGATCGGGGTAGTGGTTATTGAAAGTTGGAGTGGCTACAACATTTCTTAAAATAAGACAAAATGAAGTTTGATTAAAGATTGGTTCTTTCTTTCATGAAAAATTTCCTTGTAGCATGAGATGTTGTTTGATAGCATTTTTCCAGTCTTTCAGAATTGGAATCAATCCTCTCAAACCCTGATGCTGCTTTATCAACTAAGTTTATGTAATATTCTTCAATAATGTTGTTTTTTGGAGAACAGAGGAAGCCCAGGGAGAGGGAGAGAGAATGGGAACAGCTGATCAGTGGAGCTGTCACAACACATATAACATTTGTTGATCAAGTTTACACTTATATAAGTGCAGGTTTGTGGTGCCTCAAAACTACTATAAAAAAATCAAAGATAACCATTACAAATATAGTAAAAATGAAAAAGTCTGAAATATTGTGAGAATTACCAAAAATCTGCATAAAGATAGTGTGAGTATGTGTTGTTGGAAAATGGCACCAATAAATATAGGTTGCAGCAAACTTAAATTTATAAAAACAAACAAAAAAATAAAGAGTCCCCTATCTGGAAAGCACAACCAAACAAGATACGTCTATAAGTACTAGCTTTACCAATAAATTGAAAATGCTTGTAACTTTGTGCCTCAGTTTATTTTAATATTGATCATAATATCACTTTAACAAAGACTTAGTTGCAAGAGGCAGCTGGTGGCACAATAGAGCACAGGTCCTAGAATAAGAAAGACCCAAATTTACACCTAGCCTCAGACACTTACTAGCTATGCATTGTTTAACTACCATTTAACTCAGTTTCTTCAACTGTAAAATAGAAATAGTAATAGCATCTAACTTATAGGATTGTAAAAACCAAATCAAATAATATTTGTACAAAGCTCTCAGTATAGTAACTGGCACACAAAAGGCTCTGTATATCTTAACCTTTTCCCTTCCTAATTGTAAGAGAATAATTTTAAAATATGAATATTTGGATTTAAAGAATTTTAAAAGTTTTAGAAAGGAAAACAAAAAGAGATCAGATAAACATTTGATCAAGCTACTTTATAGAGGTAGCATGGAATTGTGGATTTAGAATTGAGTTTGGAGTTAGGAAGAATTGAATTCAGTTCTTGCTTTTGACATACACTACTATTTATGTCACCATGGGCAAGTCATTTACATCCCAGTGCACCCACAGATGATTCTCTAAGGACATGTCACAAATGATTTGCTGACCTATATCTGTGGAAGGAGTTTCCCTACATGATGAAATCACAAGTCCAGGAAATAGGCTTTCCAACATTTCATTGGGGTTTAATAAAACATTTTTTCTTTGCTAATTGAGTTTAATTACACACACACACACATAATTATATACACTTCTTCCCCTTCCCGACTCATCAATTGACCAAGACACGAAGAAAAATCATTTGGAAAAAAAAGATCTTATAGTTATAGCTGGAAGGGAAATCTGGTTAATTAATCAAAATTTATTTAACTGATAGAGATTGAAGTATAGAAAAATATACCTTTGAGCTTTCACAGGGTGAATTAAAAGTAAGTTTTCTTGATAACTTTTATTTTCATAGTTTAGTCACTTCTGGGCTTAACTCCCCCAAGACCCACTCCCTCATCAAATCTTTTCTAAAGTTAACATTTCTAAGAACTATTTATTTATTCTTCAGTCTCGTTTGATGCTATTGCAAAAGTACAAGTTGATAACCACTGATATCCCCAAGATCTACATCATTGATACAGGTAATAAAACAAGTAAATTAATCTTTGAAGAGCTCCAGAAAGAAAAAGAATCCTTAAAATATATATAAAAATAAAGCAACTTGTACCCATTTCAAAATTCTTACTCCTGTTGTAGTAAGGAATTGTAGAAATTCTTTTCAATGCCTTAGGGGACTTCTTAAATTATTGAATGAAACTTATTGAAATGAACATAAACAGTTTAATCAGATTGGAATTGATGCCAAGAATACATCATTGAAACATACAATAGAAAGGTTTTGGTAAAAATTTTTTAAAACGCACCAATCAACACCTATCTGTCATGTAGACCTGATGAACTTTGTTGTCTTCACTTGACTAAAATGTGAATGAATAGTAATAGTACTTAGCAAGGAGATCTGGGAAAATCATGAGACAATTTAGAAACAAACAGCTTTAATGGATAGTCAAGTTTGGTAACTGGTACCATGAAGTTGGCTCTTTTCTTCTACTATTTCATTCACTGTGTTAGAATAGGGGGAAAAATCAAAGCACTTGGGGTCAGAATATTTGGATTCATGTTCAAGCTATTATTAACTAACTGTGAGACCTTGGGCAAATTGTTTCATGTTTTATTTATTTTCCCTGTCCATAGATATGGGGGAACTGAACTCATTATGTTAGATTACCATGGCTGCATCTAATTCTACTGTCTGGCCAATTTTTCACCAATTGCCTTGCCACTTTTTTTTTTCTTTTTTTACTTTCCAGCTCTGGAACTATCTGAACAGTATTGCCTTAACTATTACATTAGTGCAATTCTAGGCACTTTAAAAATCACTATTCTTCCTCAGTCACCATTCCTTCCCACCTGTTGTCTCCTTTGATTAGAATATAACTCCTAGTGATCAGGAATTGTCTCTACTTTTGTATTTTTACCCCAGTGCTTAGCATGATTCTTGGCACATAGTAAGTGTTTAATAAATTTTTAAAAATTCATTTATTCATAAATAATAGATGAGTCACTTTGACTGTTCTATAGCAGTCTGTTTTAGACTGTTTCCAGACTTCTATTCCTCTCTCTATATAGAGAGAGGAATAGAAGTCTGGAAACAGTCTAAATCCAGGTGGCAAAGGGCTTTAAATATAAGGAGAAGAGTTTATATTTAATCCTAGTAGTGAGAGGGAACTACTAGAGCTTTGTGAGCAGGCCAATGACAAGATCAGACTTGTGCTTTAGGAATATTACTTTAGCAGCTGGGCAGATGGCCTGTTTTAATCTGGAAGCACACTAAGAACTATGTTTCACATTAACTGTTATCCAAACATTTCTCCCTCATTTTATACTTGTGAAGCTGATTTTAAAAAAAAATTCAAAATGTAAGATTTAAAAGTTATCCTTATTAAAATTTTATCACTACATTAAGTTTCATGCTTTAGTTTGTTGGATTTGTTCTGATGTTGATATTTTATAGGAATGGCTTCCTTTTTGTGTATCATCCATATGTTTTGTATGTAAGCCCTCTATGATTTCATCTAGAAGTACAGTTTTCACTTTGTTCAACTTTACATGAAGAATTCTAAAAGAAACCTGTATTCCAAAAATACACCCATCTTAACTTTATTGTATAGTATCACATATTACCTTTCTTTTCCTACTGGGAGAATGGCCACTCCTACCCATGTTTTAGTACTATATAGTTAACAGTGTTGTATAGTATTGTGCTTTCTGCTCCTGCCCCACAGTTTAGCACTCTGAGACACCCCCCCCAAAGACTCTAAAAACAACCCCCTCCAAATGAAAATAGAAAAATGGAGACAGAGAGATCACTACTAGGACTGGGGGTGACTTCAATTGAGAGCTTTCCACCTGAGAGAGACCTTCCCCCCTTGAATCTTCCCAGGTGTCAGGCCACCATGTGTCTCTCTGCACTTCTGACTGAAGGTCTGTCCCTGCTCTACTTTGTCACCTACTACTGTCTGTGTTGTGTCTGGGACTGGAGGTATTTCCTTGGGAATGATCCTCTTAATTAGAGAATATTGCTAGGGTTACCTATAGTCATTTTTTTTTGAGCATTCAGTACTTGAATGTGATGTTTTGTTCCAAATTCTAAGGTGTCAGCTATCCTTGCCATTATTTTCTCCCCAATTATCCCATTCTGTACCTCTACTTCCATTTATTCCAATACTCTTTTATTCCCTGTGACCAGTCTTTTTGTGTCTTTTTTTCTCTTTCTCGGAGTTTGTTTCTTGATTGTCTCTATCTAAGGTATTTATTTCCTCATAGTATTTGATATTTTTTTCGAGTTGCTCATCTCATCAATCTCAGTGGAGTTAGAGGAAGTGCCATTGTTCTTGGATGAGGCTCTGCCCCAGCACTTCTGAATTGGATGGGAAATGTCTGGCTCCTTCTGAGAGTGATAGTCAAGATTAGGCTCGAGGGACCATGGGACTGGTTTGTTGCTGGACCCTACATAATACTTCCTTTTTCCTAGTAGACAGAATGGTACATCCCTACCCTAAAGGCTCTGCTTGGGGTCCTTTCCCCTCTACAACTTGGCTTGAGCTTATTTGAAAGCTGCCTTTTTGCTGTGCTCTTGACTTTGAAGTTTTGAGGGTCTGGTCTTTGCCTAGGAGGGATTCTTTTCCTGCCCCTGATCTAGGACCACCTCTTCCCAAGTTGCATTAATTTAACTTTACTCCAGATTTGTGTTGGACATTTCCAGTTGACTTGCTGCTACTTTTTGACCTTTTCCATATTGTCTAATTCAGGACTATTGAAAGATTCAGACAGTCATTCTATGTACTCCTGTTTTAAATGGACGAATTTACAAATAATTCTTCTTATTTCATTAATTAACTGAACATTAAAAATTAAAATTTTTTCTTCAGGTATTTTAGGGGATCTGGGCTCTTTTGGGTTCTAGCACTCAGACATCTTCCTATAATCTCCTACTATTTTTGAAATACTTTTCTTATAACCATTCTGTAAGATAAGCAGTATGAATGTTATTAGACAGAAATATTAGTCTTTTCCCTCTATTCAAATTTACAAAAATGCTGTATATCCTGATTTCTTCTTTGGTTCCTGGGTTTCCCCACGTAAATGTTTCCATTTAAGGAGTGGGGCCTAGGCCAGGTATTTCTTCATTTTGCAACTGATTGTATTTTTGTATCCCTCCATCATGCCAAATATCCCAGGAACTTCATCATTGGAAAATATCCTTACCTTTCAAGGTTCAATCAGTCTTGATATTCATAACTCATCAGTATCCTCTGCCCCACTGATATAGAGGACAAATAATGAACTTCCAATGGTTCTTTTTAAGGGAGGGGGCCACACCAAACATCTGATTGCACTCTCTTGGACTTCTTTGGACTTCTCATGAATTTAAGCCCAGTAACGTCTTACACTGCTGCTTCTTTTCACCTTACTTTTAGCTTGTCTTTTCCCAGTAGAGCATGAGCTCTTTGAGGGCAGATGTTGTCTTTCTTTCTTTAAAAAAATATATATTTTATTTTCTTTTAACATTTTTCAAAATTTAAAGTTCTAAATTTTATCCTTCTTCCCTGAGACAACAAATAATTCGATATAGATTAGACATGTGGAATTATGTAAAACATTTCCATTAGTCATTTTGTACAAGAAGAAGGGGAGATGGAGAGAGAAAAAGAAAGAAAAGGAGGGAAGGAAAGCATGTTTCAATCAGTATTCAGACAATATCAGTTCTTTCTCTGGAGTTGGATTGCATGGTTTATGATGAGTCCTTTGGGATTATCTTGGATCACTGTATTGCTGAGAATAGCTAAGCCATTCATAATTCTTCTTATACAATATTGCTAATTCTGTGTACAGTATTCTTATGATTCTGCTCACTTATATTGCTATTACTGTGTACAATTCCTGATGTACTGTGTACATCTTCTGAATCTGCTCACTTCACTTTGCATTAGTTCATGTAAGTCTTTCCAGGTTTTCTGAAATCATCTTGCATGTCATTTTTTACAGCATGATAATATTCCATTATATCTTTCTTTTTTGTATTTATATCTCTAGATCTTAGCATATTGCTTGACATATGATAGGTACTTAAATGTTTATTGATTCAAAACTATTGTTCCCATTTTTACCCATTCTGTTCTTTTTGAATAGGCATATACCTTTTCATAGTTAAATTTAAATAATGATCCCACACAAATCTATTCTTATCAATATTTTGAAATAATAGGAATTAATTCTAAAATTAGTTTAATTGAATGAATAAGTAGTGGACAAGATTAGCAAGAAAATCTAAATTTAAAGAATGATTTTCTACTTTTAAATTCTGTGAAACAATAATATAATTTTTTTGTTGTTTAGTCATATCCAACACTTTGATATGCCATATGAGGTTTTCTTGACAAAGGTACTATACTGGTTTATCATTTCTTTCTCTAGCTCATTTTACAGATGAAGAAACTGAGGTAAACAGGCTTAAATGACTTGCTCAAAGTCACACAACTGATAATTATCTGAGGCCAAATTTGAATTCAGGAAGATTACTCTTCCTGACTCTAAAGCTTACACTGTACTATTTAATTATAATGTAAGATCTCAGTAGATAATAAAGAGTCATATTCCAGATTCGTAAAGAGAAAAGAGGAAAGCAGCATTTTGCTTCCTCTCCTCTTCTCAAAGTACTTGTAACTCAGGAGAAATAATTAGTTTTGGATGATAAATATACAGCATGGCTATAGTGTGCATCTAATGATATATTATCAATCAATTTTGTTTGAAGAAATAATAGGTCCATTAAAAAGATCAGTCATTAAAACAGAAACTAATAAATCTACAATTTTCTATTAGTGTACATTATAGAATTAAGTTATCAGGAATGAAAATAATAACCATTCATAAAACAGCATCAATACATAGTACTATTATTCATTTTATCACCAAAATGGACATGTCTTGATGTGCTCCAATGGGTTCTCTGTCTCTTGAAATAATTCAAAATTGATCTTATCCTCTAAAGGTCAGATATAAAGTTCTAGACTGAATTTGTGACATTTTATTATTTCTCAGATACTTCTTTAGGTGTACTCTGAGTCTGGCTTCTTAAGACTCCTATTTAAGCTAATTTTACCTAGATATTTCCCTCAACTAAGTTTTTTTCTGATGTAGCAATGTTTGAAGATACTTTAGTACCCTTGTGTTTGGAAGGCTTATTGAGCATTATGTGTTGAATGGGAAGAACTGCTCGGTGTACACATTTATAAGAAGTAACAAAATTTATTTCTTGGTGGGCTTTCAGTACTGTTACTCTCCATTGTTTTCCAGAACAGAAAGTAAATGAAAACCTTTGACTAAGTGGGTTCCTCCAATCCCAATTTCCACTCATGTCAGATGAATGAGAGCAGCATTAGTTGGACTTTTTCTTTGCCCTGTTCTCTCTTGAATGGTCTTTTCCTCTGACAGACAGAACTGAAAAAGGCCAAAGTTTTCCACTAGATCTGGGACTATCACATTATCTTGACCTATGCCTTCCCACTGGACTCTGATGATTCTGGAGCAGAGAGAAGCTGATGACTTCCTAACTCTGTCTCATTTAAATCCAATTAAATCACCCTGCTGATGTCACTGATTCTCTTCAAGAACAAAGGATGAAAACCATCACCCTATGTTCTCTCTCCACCATATCAATGTTGGACAAAGGTCAGACACTATTTGTCCTTAGGGTGAGAGCTTTATTATAATGTTGATTAACTACAACCTTGGGAAGTGTAAGAGCAAAGTAAAACTACCCTAGATTTTGGCATCTGACTGGGTTGTGATTATTCCTCTCACCCTTTGAGTCTGATCTAATCTACCTTATGAAGTGGGACAATCCAGTCCCCTTTCAGGGGAATTTAACCTATTTTCATGAAGGGAAACTACATAGTTCCTACTTTATAGTTACATAACAACATTGGGCATAGTAGATAGAATACCACACCTGAAATCAGGAAGATCTGAGTTAAAATCCAGTGATCCTGGTTAAGTCACTTAATATGTTTGTCTCAGTTTCTTCATCTATAAAATAAGCACCTACCTGCCAGAGTTACTGTGAATTTCAAATGAAATAATTGTAAGGGACCTAGCACAATGCCAGCCATGTCATAAGTGCTATCTAAATGTTTATTGTAATTGTTGTTATTATTGTAATAATAATAATTATTATTATTACACTGAGCTCATAGTTAATTAGAATTTAGAGGTCTTTTTCACATTCACATGGAATGGTGGCAATCTAGATCTCTGTGGTATCTAGGGAAATGATTTTTGTTGTTGTTTTTGTTGCTATTTGTTCAGTCTTATTTGTGATCCCATAGACCATAGCACACCAGGTCCTTCCCTTCTCCATCATCTTTCAAAGCCTGTCAAAGTTCATTTTCATTATTTCCATAACACTATCTACACACTTTATCCTCTGCTATGCCTTTTCCCCTTTTGCATTCACTCTTTCCAAGCATCAGGGCTATTTTCTAATGAGTCCTATTCTCTAATTATATGGCCAAAGTGTTTAAGCTTCAGCTTCAGTATTTGACCTTCAAGTGAATAGTTTGAAATACCTTTAAGTATTAACTGATTGGATTTTTCTTGCTGTTGGAGAGATTCTCAGAGGTTTCCTCCAGCAATTTACAAGTGTTCATCTGTGGTCAGGTCAGCTTTTATCACAATCCAATCCTAACGCCATACACTGCCATTAGAAAAACCATACCTTTGACCATATGGACCTTTGTTGGGAAGGTGATGGCTCTGCTTTTGCCATAGCTTTCCTTCCAAGGAGCAAATGTCTTAATTTCACATCTGCAATTGCTGTCTTCAATGATCTTTGAGCACAAGAATATAAAATATTATGCTGCTTGCATTTCTTCTGCTTTTTGCCAGAAATGGACCAGACCAATTGTCAAGATTTTGTTGTTTTAATGTTAAGTTTCAAGTCAGCTTTTATATCCTTCTCTTTTACCCTCATCAAGAAGCTTCTTAATTCCTTTTCACTTTCTTTCTACTATAAGAGTGCTACCATCTGCATATCTGAGATTGTTGATATTTTTCCTTGAAACCTTAATTCCAGTTTTTGAGTGATCCAGTCTGGCATTTCATATAATGTATTCAGCATGTATGCTAAATAAATATGGTGACAATGGACAGCCTTGTTGTATTCCTTTTCTAATCTTAAAACAATTATTTGTTCCATGTTCAGTCCTAACTGTTGCTTTTTGACCCACATACAGGTTCCTCAGGAGACAAGTAAGATGAACTGGTATTCCCAATATTCTTTCTCTCCTTTACATTAATCCCTGTTTAGTTTTGTTGTTATTGTTATGATTGTAGTTATTGTTGTTTTAGTCTATACTATTAAACCACTGAGACTTTTTAGATATTCATTCTCTTTGTCTTTCTTTGTCTGTTTCTGTCTTTATCTTTCAGTATTTCATCTATTCTGTTGAATAAAATTTTGAATTGAACAGGTCTTGCAAATGACAGAACCTATACAGAGTTGGATTGACTACTGAAGCAATAATCATGTTTTGTGCTTACTTGTTTATTCAGCTATAAACTCCCCTAATCATTGCAACGATTAGCTCACGTTTCTCTTTTTTGTTCACAAAGAGATCATGAGAGACTCTCAAATGTTTCATAGAAAGTCTCTAATGGCAATATGGAAAAGTAGAAAGAACACTGTGTATGGTGTTAAAAGAACTGGATTTGTGTATTTGTTCTTTTACTCAGGCTCATAGGATTATTGATTTAAAGCAAGAAAGTATCTTACAGGATATTTTCCCAATTCCCTTGTTTTACAGATGAGAAAACCGTTTTACAGATGTGGCCCAGAGAGATGATGGGAAAGGCCCAAGGTCAGTCACATGGGTAGTAAGTGCCATGTTATTCATTAGTAAGTCACTTTACCTTTAATATTCCATTAACAAATGGAATTAATAATGCTTAGTTTTCTTTTTTGTGAGGATAAAAGATGCATAGAAAGTACTTTTATATTTTAAAAATATAATATTAATTTAAGTCAATATTATTTATTATACTTTTTATTTATAAGTCTAATGATCTTATCAGAAAAAGAAATGATCTTGGTTTGGCATGATTTTGGTTTTACTGAATACATATTAGCTCTTTGTGATCACTTTATTTTCTAAATTTACATAATTGATTTCTTAATATTTAATATTAATAACTAATAATCCAGATTAAGAGCCACTCGATAGTGGAAATATAAAATTAATTTATTACAAACAGTTTTTGAAACTTGTTTACTAGTTCCATTTATAGAATCTACGAGTAGAAGGA
Source organism: Antechinus flavipes (assembly GCF_016432865.1). Taxonomy (NCBI): domain Eukaryota; kingdom Metazoa; phylum Chordata; class Mammalia; order Dasyuromorphia; family Dasyuridae; genus Antechinus; species Antechinus flavipes. The sequence continues at coordinate 399,165,477 of NC_067401.1, forward strand.
CCTTCAAAGATCACCTAATCCAAACAATAATAAAAGAAAACTATGATTATTATAATGACTAATCAGTTCCAGAGAACAGGTGATAAAATATGCGTTCCTTTCTCTCAGCAGAGAAATGGGAGGGACCATAGCTGTAAAATTTTATATATACTATCAGACTCATTTTGTCAGTTTGTTAATTATGTCAGAGAGGACATAATTTTTAGTGATGGGGCTGCTATAAAGAGAATTATTATTTTTTTTTCTGAAGCCATTGAACAACATGATTATGACCCCACTGTGGATTTATCTGAATGTGTAGGATTTGTCCAGATCCTGTTTCCTACAGATGCTTCCTCTTTCTCCAAACCTTTCCATTTCCCTTGGATCCCTATTCATTGACCTTAACCTGATTACTTGCACTTTTGTCCTGTGTATTTCCTAATTCTTAATTTAGTTCTTTAATGCTGACATAACTTCCTCCATTCTTATTGCTACTGGACCACTAGACTCAGAACTTGTGTTTGTCCTTTGGATTTCGGGTATGATATTCATTCAACCTTCTTTCAACCTCCTGACTTCCTAGTTTTTGAGTCTGTGTCTGGTAAACAGATAGCACCTGCTAATGACTTCCACCTTGCTAGATTTCTCCTTTCATACACACATGGCAACCTTTCACAACAAGATATATATTTGTAGTGTCATGAATATATAAACCATATCAGGAAATATTTGGAATAATTGTGAAATCACTTTTGGAATGATTTCAAAACTCTCTTAATTAATAGAAGTTTTCATATTTTCATAATTCATATATCCTTATTCATATTATTCATAATTACTTATGAATTCTGTAAGATGAGTATAACACTTTATTTTTAAACATCATAAGAAAGTGCATAAAATCATTTTTGTACATGGTTCTGCTTCTTCCTTTTTTGAGAAAATGGCTTGTTAGAAAGTCTGGGAAATTGTTTTTTTTTAATGACTTTTAGGAAAGAAGAAATGGAGAAGACTTCATATTTGTTGATGGTAGAGAGCAATAAGTATCATCTGGTCCCTCTGCCCATTCAAAGCTCTCTACTTGTCCATTTTTGAAGGCTTGCATAACTTGATTTGGCTATTGAGTATAAAAGGAGAAAAATGGAGGTAGGATAAACTGCAAATCATGGGATCTCAGATTTAATGAAATCTGGGGATTATAAAGAAGTTTTTCCTTGAACTTGCTCAAAATCTCATTGTATTCTGTCCTTGTTGGAACTCATCTGGAGTACTAAGGTCAGTCCTGGGCATCATGTTTTAAGAAGGGCATTGACAAAATGGAGAGCATGAAAAAAGAGAACAACTAGGAGAGTGAAAAGCCTTCAATTCATTCTGAATGAAGATTGATTGAAAGAACTGAAAATGTTTAGCCTTGAGAAAAAAATCTTCAATAGGAACATCACCTCTATCTTCAACTATTTGAAAAGTTTCATATGGATGAATGATTTGATTTGTACCATTTGGCCTCAAAGAACAGAACTGAGAGCAATCAGTGGAAACTGCAGAGACTGATTTAGGCTTGAGGTGAAGAAAAACCAAGGAAAATAAAATAAACCTTCCTAACACTTGGAGCTTCCAAAAGCTGTCTTGAGAAGAGGTTCATTCTCCCTCTGTAGAGGTCTTCAAACAGAGGTTGGACATTTAGTTGTCTGTTATGTCATTCTGGATCTTCCTTTGAAGTATAGGTTGGATTAGATGGCTACAAAGGATCCTTCCAAATTTCAAATTCTATGATAAAGAGACCACCTAATGTTAGTGAATATTTGGAGAAAGATGAAAATGGTGAGAAATATAAACATCTGCTTCTTCCATCATATTTCTCCACCTGTTTCTCTCTCCCCAAATCTCTCTCTCTTAAGACACTGATAATTTGAAGTTATTAATAATAGCAATAACAACAATTGATAACTTTGTTAACAGTAATGGCAGTTGCCTTTGGCCAAAAGAAGGTTAACATTGTAAGTAAAAATCAAAAGAAGGGAAGAAGTCTAAAGTAATTATAGGATAATGCCTTTGGGTTTCACTGGTATGGGGAATGCCAACAAAAGGTCAGTATTTCCTTTGCAACATATAGCTTTAGAGAGTTGCCTGGAACAGTGAGAGATTAAGTGATTTTTCCCAGCTATTATATTTTAGCCAAGACTTGACGCCAGTTTTTCCTGGCCTTAAGACTGATTTTTATATCTCTATACCATATTCTGCCTCTCCAATAATCATGATGAAAATTTTAAATTTGTATAATTCTGTCTTTAAAACTTTTTCAAAGTCTTTTGATTTTATTATTTCTCACTATTATACAAATGAAGATTTTATCTTGTGTATTTAAAAATTGTCTTTAAAATCTCTACTTGACAATTTCCAACATTTTATACATTGCTTTATCTGTGTATTTAGGTTTATACTTTATCTGTGCTTTATTGCTAACGATATATAAAATTCCCCACTCTATTTCTAGTCTCTTAATCCTTCTCTCTGTCCTACTAAAAGCATTTCTTTGTTTCTTACCACTTTTGGGGAGCATATTCATTGAATTAGAACTAGAAGGGAAAGTTAATATTCAACTAGTCTAACCTCTTGCTGAAATGAATCTCTCCTACAGCATCCTTAGCACCTATTTGGAAAGTCTCTTCTCATAGTAAACTCATTATTGTCAAAAATCTAGTCTATTTGGGGGCAGTTCCAATTTTCTTTTTCTTGCAATGAGTTGAAATATTTTCTTGGCAACTTAGTCTTAGTCTGAGGCCAAGCAGAATAAATGTTTTATTTTCCCAACATCAGTAAGCGTTTATTCAATTCATTCTTCTAATTTGAAATAAACAAAGGTCTGGAGTTTGATAATATTAAAACTACAAACCTCTTCACAGCCTGGCATTTAAGATCCTACACAGATTGTTTCCAATCTTTTTTTTTTTTCCATTTCAACAATTCAGTTAGACATTTATTTACTTCCTACTATGTGCAAAGCAACGATACAAAAATGATCTTTTTCCTCAGAGTTTATTTACATGCTAAAATTATGTTGCTACTGCCAGTATTATTTACCAACTTGATCATTCAATTTTTGTTCATTTTGTTGGTAAACTGACCTTTCTATAGGACCAATCTTGTTCATAAAATCAGCTGAGACAAAGCTGTCTTGTCCAATTTTTAATCTCCAAATAATATCACAAGTGCTATCTAAAGTTAAGATAAGCCTGAAAAGTATTTAATCTTTTTTCCTCTGTCTGGGCTATATTTTTTGAAATATTGACACGAAATATATTTTATTGAAATAATGACATAGGATGTCATTAGATTCTCATTGTCCTATATTTCCATAGGAAATTACATTTTGACTGGTTTCAATTATTTATTAGAAATAAGATGTTAAAGATGAGAGAAGATTGGGTACATATTAAAAAAGTATGTTCTGCTAAAAACATTGAGGTATAACTAAAACATTTGCATGATTCATTTTCAGGGATGGGACTGTAGTTGGTGAAGATTTTTCAACCATTATATTCATATTCTTAGACTTCTATTTAGAAGTAGGAGCTTTTCTGGCTAGTTATTTTAATAATCAAATACGTTTATAAATCATTACAATTGATTTAACAATGGCTGCTTTAAGGTTTGTAAAGAAAATTATGAAGTACCGTTTTATCAGAATAAACAGGCATATTAGAAAATAAATCAATCAATAGACTTGATTATATTTTAATCTGGCTTAGGCCCCTTTCAGTAGTATCAAACATGCATTCCCATGTTTGACCCCTCTGGTGTGGAGGAAAGGGCATAATGTTAATCTTGCAAATAACTTAGTAATATCAAGTTAATCTTATCCAATACAGTTGGGCTTCCTGGTAACTGAGGAAAAATAGGACAATTTGTCCGAATTAACTAACCTTTTGCCTGTATTCCATTTTCTACTGTGTAGATTTGATCTATGACTCAGCTTCTTACGGAACACAACTCTTTTCCAGTATTCAAAACCAAAGGAAGTCAAGTGTTCACTGGCAGATGAACAGATTTTTTCATATATTTTCTCATATCACCTTCTGGTTTACTGTAAAGTCTGGGTATTGAGAATGCCTTTTGTAATTTTTCTTATTTGGAAAGCGCCTGAGTGTTTAATATTTTTTCTCTATAGACTCTGCTGAATTCAAAGAGAAATAACTGCTTTCTCTTTTATATTAATAATACTGGAGTTCATACTCTGGTCAGTGCCTTCTCAGAGGGATTTGGTCTACAAATGAGGCATCAGCAAAGACAAATTCTTGTAACTTAGAGAAATTGAAGCAAAGTTCAAGAAAGAAATCTTAGAAGTACAATTTTTTTCTTTCTGCTTTTGTATCTTTGGTACTATATTAAAAAGTAAGAACACAATGTTGCTTACAAATGCATGAACAAGGATCACACTGACATACACACAAATATATATATATGTTATTCCTACGGTAAGTTAAATAATCATCTTTATACTCTAACATAGAAGACCATAAGTCTTTTAATTCATCAAATTTTTATTATCTGTCTACTGTGTACAAAGAACTTTCTTGATGGGAATTTAAAAAGTGAGCCTGCCCTCAAGAAGCTTATATTTTACAGAATTAGGGTGGGCCTAGTATAAATCAGTAGCAGGCCTTTTTGTTTATTTGTTTAGCTGTTTTTTTCTTTTTCCATTCTAATAATAATAATAATATTTTAAGGTTTTTCAAAACACTTTTTTCCCCACAATAGCCCAATGAAACGGCTAATACAAATTTCATGATCTCCATTTTATAGATAAGAAATCTGAGGCTACTTGGTAGCAGAAACAAGTTGAAAACTTTTATTTTGTCTACTAGATTAGTGTTGTTAATATTATGCAGAATGAATCAATCCTGGATTAATTTCTTTCTCTTCTGGGATCCTTTTAGCAATAGCATTTAAACAACAACTTTCTATAGCTTTTGAAAATAATTTATTTTCCTCTTTACCAGTTAAAGTACCAATACTGGTTTGATAGAAATTTCTATTTACATGGACAAATACCATCTCAACTTAATTACTGTTTATACCAATGAAGTTACTTACAGATTATTTTTAACTTAATGCTTTCTCTAAAGCATTAAAAACTTGCTGCTTGATTTCTAGTTTTTGTGAAGAGTAAGTATTCAATAAAAGTTTATTGAATTGAACAAAGAATAGGACAACAGACCAGAACAAATAAGATTCAAGAAGTAAGGAAACTTCATAAAACTTTTTTTAAAGATCAGAATACATCAACTATGAAAGATTACAAAAATGTAAAGATGGGGAGAATTTATTTGTGAGCTGCTTTAATTGACAAAATATTCCTGTGACATATTTAACAACCTTTATCAATTGATAAAGAGAAAACCTTTATCAATTGATACTACTAACAAATAGTGACAGAAATTGTGTTTATGATACAATGGTGGCTACAGATACATACCATTCCTTTCTACATAAATAGATACTTCCAAGCTATCGTATGGTCTTAATAAAATACATGTGAAAGGGGAATTATACATTTGAAAAGGGAATTATTCCAACTATGACACTTGGTAAGAACTTTTTTTTTGGAACCAAGAGAAGAAATCCATGGCACACTCAACAAAGTCTTAGTTTAAGAGATATAGATGAGGTCAATATCATGGATGCTGCCACAGTCATGTATTATTTTGTTAAATCTGCATGCTTTTCATGTATTATTAATAGAAACTAAAAACTCTGTGCCGTTAACCATTATGAATTCATATTAAATCTGTTGAGTGAGAATTTGCCAAGACTAGACATGCTGCTAGAGTTTGTGAGATCATCTATAAAGCTAGCATCCCAGAGGCAATAGCTTCTTGGTAACTAGATCTCTTCCCATTTTAAAATCAGTGAAATGTCATAATTTCACTGGTTCTAGTGCACAAGGGATTTTAGGATTAAAGAAGTTCCTTCAGAGGCTCTTACTTGGTGACTTCTTATGGTCATGAGCAATTTGAGTCCAGAATTGTATCCAACAACAATAAAAAGGGGTCCTAGCAGGCAAGAACCCAAGATAACTTTATTAGGGAGTCTGAGCCAGTGTCCCATCCAAGATCTGCCAAGTGATGGAAGTGAATTCAAGAAAATCTGGGCTATTAGGGAATTCTTGGATAAAATCTTGGTCCTCCTTTAAGTTTTTAGTGAATTGGAGATCCAGTGGCAAACAGCCTAAGAGGGGAACTCTTTTATCTTTGGCTAATACACTCTTATTTGTCTTAGAGAAAAGATTAATTTATCTAATTCAGGCAGGTGAACCTATTCATAATTGCCACAATTCCAAGCACTCACAATAATACAGTCTTCTTGCAGAAGATTAGCTCCCTCTTCATGCTTCCCATGGATTACCTGGCATCATGGTAACCATGATAGCTGGGGGAAGATTATCTACTGTAGATACCTGCTATGTGGTAAAAATACCTGCTATGTGGTAAAAATTGCTAATCATTGTAAAGACAAAAATGACAGTCCTTGTCTTCAAGGAATTTGCATTCTATTTAGAAAATACAGAAAGAAAAGAATATAAAATTAAAATAAGAAAAATGAGTGAATGCACATTTCAACCTAACCATTAGAAAAAATTGTTCTCATATGTCTTTTCTATGGGGAAAGTCTTCTTATATTTGAAGTAAACATCTCCCTAACAGATGGGTTGGTTATTGTCAATCAGGTTTAACTCATTTGGTGAAACAGTTTTACCAACTGTGCACTTGGAATCACAGGTGAGAGTTGGGTGAAAGGCGGATATCCAAGGTAGATTAGCATCCCTAAAAAAGGCTTGGCAAATCCTCACACCAGAGGTACTAGTCTTTCCTCAACAGCTCTCTTAGCTACTGAATCACAAAAAACTGCATGTTCCTAGTTCCTTATTTTGCAAGAATCAATTTTAGCACCGTGTCTTAGTTTATTTTATTCTCTTCATGGCAACAGACTCACAAGGCAGTTGTTGGCAGTGGTGGTGGGGAAACCTGGTCATAATTCTTTTAGGTGCTTGCCAATTTACTGTAAACCCAGGAGGGCTTTGCTAGGTTGAGTGCTATATCTGGAGCCATGAGACAGCAGAATAAACCAGAGGGTACATTGAACTTGGATTCCAGATTCCCAAGTTTGAACACTGATTCATTTATACTGGAAGGGGACTCAGTTTCTCATCTGTAAAATGTGGAGGTTGATCTGAGATGCATTTTAACGTACTACAGAGGGCATTGGATTTGGAATCAAGAATATCTGGGTTCAAGTGTTCATCAAACACTTAAAAGTGAGACTCTGGAAGAATCATAATATCTTTGGGTTTTAGTTCCTTCCTGTAAAAAAATAAGAAATTTTAATTTGATGACTTGTAAGATTTCTTCTGACTCTAAATCTGTTTTTTAGCACAGATAATATGATATCAAACAAATGATTTAATCTTTCTGGATCTAAGTTTCCTCATTTGTAAAATGAGGGGGCTGACCTACAGGATGCTTTTTGTGTGTGTGATGACAAGATCAAAGATATGACCATTTTTAAAAATAACATTTTTCAATTACATGTAAAAGATAGTTTTCAGCATTCTTTTTTAAAATAAGATTTTGAGTTGCAAATTTTTTCCCACCACCCCCTTCTTTAAGACAAGCATGCACATATAATATGTATGCAATCATATTAAACATTTCCACAGTGATCATGTTATCAAAGAAGAATCAGAACAAAAGAAAAAAAAAGCAAAGAAAAACAGAAAAACAAATAAAAAGTATAAACAGTATGCTTCAATCCCCATTCAGATTTCATAGTTCTTTCTCTCAATATAGATAGCATTTACCATTGTGAGTCTTTTGGAATTGTGTTGGATTATAATGTTGCTGAGAAGAATTAAGTCTATCATAGCTGATCATTGCACAATGTTGCTTTTACTATGTATATAATATTCTCCTAGTTTTGCTCACTTCACTAAGCATCAGTTCATGTAAGTCTTGCCAGTTTTTTTTTTCTGAAATCTTCCTACTCATTATTTCTTAAAGCACAATAATATTCCATTACATTCATCTACAGGATGCTTTATGCTATATTTTTTTTAAAGTGAGCAACCTATCTTTTCTAAGACCCTTACCACTAAAAGATTTGAAATAAGATCTTCTGATTCTGAATGTAAGACTTGTATTGACTTTTATTCTTTTTCCATTAAATCCATTAAATTAAATTCCATTAAATTTGCAATTAATTTCAAACTGTGTCCACTTAAGAATTTGATAAGAACTTAAGAATTCTTGTAGTATCTCATATTGACTTAGAAAACAAAAAATTAACATCGTGTAAGTTTTTTTATATGTTTATTTATATTTCCAAATTACATTTGAATCTGGTTCTAGCACCATATGGGAGTTTGCCATGATTGTGTTTGACAATTTTATAAATGAAACCACATTTTAGCTATTTTGGAGTGCCTAAATTAGAAGTTGCCTGCTTTTACCTGAGACTCAAATCATAAAAAGAAAGAATAAGGGGAAGGGAAGTATTGGTCTCAAATAAGTATTAATGGATAAAATAAAGTAAGCTTTGAAAAAGATATTTGAAGTGCATACTTATAAATTTGGCAGCTTGTTTTTTAAAGCTTGCTGGAAAGTATTCTTGAGTTGTGTCAGAGTCACACATATTTCATGACCATATTTTTTGTATCCAAAGTTAGATATCTGGTCTTTCAGAGGATGATGAAAAAGATGGGTTTTTTTTCCTTGAAAGTGGTATTTTTTCAGAAAATCCACAAGGTATGCTTGGCAAACATGTATGTACTTTGGATGAAATTAAATACCTAAAAGTGAAAGTCACTCAATGAACTTCAATAAGTATTTAGTAGGTGTTCACTATATTTAAGACACTGTTAAGTGCTGGGGACATGCAGATGAAAGTAAGAAATTAAACATTCTATCTTCCCAGAGACCTTAATTTCTACTGAATTGGCAGAACTGAGTATGGAAGGACATATGAACATAGATAAGTAATTAAATGATAATTTGAGGAAGGAAAGAGCATTGGCAACTGAGGAGTGGGTGGATGGGAATCCAAAAAGAATTTCAGAGGCAGGTGGCAATTGAGCTCAGCCTTAAAGGAAAGTAAATATTTAAGAAGTGTAGGCCAGGAGGAAGTATGATCCAGGAATGGAAGATAGCCTGGGAAAATATATATGGAATGTTGAGTTCTAGAGATAGCTAGAGGATTTATCTGCTATGTGGCACAATGAATCAGGCACTGCACCTGAAATAAGGAAGATCTGAGTTCAAATGTAAACTCAGATACTTATTAGTTGTAGGCCCCAGCACATCACTCCAGTCACACTTTTCTCACTTGTAAAATAGAATAATAATAGTATTTATCTCTTAGGATTCTTGTGAAGATAAAATGAGGTGATATTTGTAAAGTTCTTTGCAAACATGCTCACTGTTATTATAATTCTTATTAGAACAAACTATCTAACAGAATAGAGTATTTAAAAGAAAAAAAAAAGGTACATTTGAAAGGCAAATGGAAGCCAGGTAGTGAAGAACTTTAAATACAAGGCTGAAAAGTTTATATTTTATCATAGAGACAATAGGGAGCCACTAAATTTTTTTTAAGCAGTCATATGATGTGATCTGTGCCTTAGAATGATTATTTTGGCAGATGTTTGGAGAATAGATTAAAGAAGGAAGAGGCTGAAAGCAAGTAAACCAATTAGGAGATTATAGTTTAGGTGAGGAATGATTAGAAGGACCTGAAATAATTGATACAGTGACAGGGGAAGTGGAAAAGACGGCTGTGAAATTCAGGGTGAATTCCATGAGTTTTTCAGAACTTATATGGTAGGTTAAGATAAGAAAGGAGATTGAATCAAGGATGATTTAAAGTCTCTGAACCTGGGTGAATGAAAGGATGGGGATGACCTCAACAGAAATAGGGAAGTGTAGAGAAGGGATACCTTTAGAAGAGAAGATAAATTCTATTTTGGACATGTTGAATTTTAATTTTAATAATAAAATAGAATGGATATTTTGTAAATGAAAGCATGTCAGTTTTATTTATTATATCTTAAAAAGCAAATATAATATGACATTCATTAATCAGTCATCTCTATGACTATGATCTTAAGGATAAATACACTGTTTGACATAGGGAAGCAAATAGATCCTAAAGGGATCTGATGAACTGAAATAATAAGCAGAGATTTAGGAGATTAAAGTCACAATGAATGAAGAGGGAAGATTCAGTAGGAATTAAGAAGACAGTGTGTAGCTCAATAGAACAAAAATACTTTAAAACTGGGGTTGTTAATCTTTTTTTTTTGTATCATCAACCCTTTTGACAAACTCTTGAGGCCTATGGACATCTCAGAATAGTTTTAAATTTAGCAAAATAAATATATAGGATTACAAAGATAATTATATTTTAAAAATTGTTATCAAAATATATATTTTTAAAAGTTTGTAGACCTTAGATTAAGAACTCTAGTTCTAGAATCAATAGGGTCCAATTCTATCTTTAATTTTTATTAACTATGGATGTGACCAGGGTTTTTTCTCTTTTAATAACCAGAGAGAAGTGATAAATGCTCCTACTTCTTATCTAAAATAAGATTCCTTGATTTGAAAGAAAATCATGTAAGATCTGTGACCAAATTATTGAATCAAAAATTAAAACATGAAGAGAGGTGAAAGATATTCCATCTGCATAGATTCATTAAAAGAATGCTTTGTTTTCTTGAAATTGGCACTCTCATATAATCCACATTGCACAATGTATCAGAAGGAATAAACAAATCACTTAATTTTCCTCTGCCTCAATTTCCTTAGATGAAAAGTAATATCTTGTTCAGTCACATCCAACTGTAACCCTTTGGGTCAGTCCCTTTTATCCTTCACTATCTCTCAAAGTTTGTCCACATTCATGATCATAATTTCCATGACATTATCTATCTATCTCATCTGCTACCACTCCCTTTTCCTCTTCCTTTCAATCTTTCCTAACATCAAGCTCTTTTCCAATGAGTCTCATCTTCTCATTTCCTGGCCAAAATATTTAAGTTTCAACTTCAATATTTGACCTTCCAGTGAATAGATTGAATTAATTTTTTAAGAATTAAATTGCTCTCCTTGAAATCCAAGGGATTGTTAAAAGTCTTCTCCAGCACCACAATTCTGAATTCTGAATATTGATTCTGAAGCATTTCCTTAGAGTCTAACTCTTCCAGCTACACATTGCTCCTGGAAAGAGCACAGTTTTGATTTTACAGATCTTTGTTGGCAGGGTGACATCTCTGCTTTTACTATGCCATCCAAATTTGCCATACTTTTCAACAAAGGAATAAATGTCCTTTAATTTCATAGAGTTGAACTAAATGGCATCTGATATTTCTTCCAGCTTCAGATCTATAATTTTATGATGAATACATACAAGAATTAATTTGAGATTTGGAAGGTTGGAATGTTTATGGAGTTCACGGTATACCTATCAGTAGCAGCTGAAAATGAAGTAGAGATCAAATCTGTAGAAGTTGAAGCAGGTAGGAAACTCTGAGGTCATGCTGTCAGATAGGCAATCATGAAAATGTTGAATTCATCAGCAGGAGTCTAGAAAGATTATTACTGAGGTATTAAAGTAATACAGATATTGAGATTATTCAGGACTCAGTGAGAGAAAGAAGGTCTGGGAGTGGCCCTAGTTAGTAAGGAATACAAGTATAATTGTTCTCCCACTTCCCCAGCTTGTAATTAGCTATAGAAATAAAAACAAGATAGGTGAAATGTGATGTGAGGCAATTATTTACAGTGGAACAATTTACAAATGAACAATCTGTTAAATAATATAGCAGGGTTTTAATATGTTAATATGTTAGTCACAAATTTTAAATATTAATTTATTATCATAATTTAATAGGAAATATTAATATGCTAGTAAGTTTATTATGAAACAACATTGGTTGGAGGGGTACTCCAGCCACCCACTGATATCTCCACATCTTTATTATCATTCAAAACTACATTTGTCTAGAAAGTGTGGGAGACTTAGAGAAATAGTAGCCACCCTTAGGAAGGGCTGCAGAGGGTAGTAGTGTCACCTGGGGAAGTCCAGGTTTCAGATTAGGTAAGGAAGTGGTGAGAACATCTAGGTGGCTGTAAGGACTTTATTCATAGCGGCACTGTGCTTGCTGGAGGGACAGAAAGAGAAAGAAAGGGGAGTTTGGGGAAATTTGTTATTAAATTGGATAGGAATGAGAGTAAATTAGAGAAAGGAGTTGGAGAGAAGTTGATCACTAGGCTGGAGAGCTGGAGTGATGTGGCAAAGGGGTGGAGAAATGTTGATTAGCTATCTGTTATTTTTAGAGGAGTGATCCAACTTCATTCTTCCAGTTGAAATGCTGGTATATCAGAATGTTATTGAGACACTGAGGTCTCTACAGGTATCCAGGTACTACACTCTTGACTTAATGATGTGAATACTCTTTGGAGAAGTGTCAGATGGTGGCTGACATGTGATGGTCTTTAGTTAGCCATTTGTTCCCTGATTGCTGGGTACTATATAAAGCCTTCTAGCAGCCTAGCTTCCTCATTCAGGTTCCAAACCCAGCTTTAAGGCAAGATTTGGGAATCTGGGAATAAAAGGGCAAAAAATTGGAATCCTTCCTCTACCATTTATTTTCATTGTGATTTTGGGCAAGTCTTGGGCAACCACTCTGGGTCAGGTCCTCATTTCTAAAATGAAGGATTGCATGAGGTAGCTTCTAAAATTGCTTAACAGCCTGAACATACCTTAGGATGTTAATTTGGAGGTGAAACTGGGAAATCCTGGATTTAGATTGGAGGATCTGGATTTGAGCCCTGGAAATGCCAACTTACTAAATGGAAAAGTCATCTCTTTGGGACCAAAATTTTCTCACATGTGTAATTATAAGATTGTACTAGATAATCTGGATGGTGTTTTCCAGATTTAATTCTGACTTCCTGAATTGAGGCATGGGGGTTGCTGCTATTACTGATCGACATACACAGCTCAGCTCTTTCCTCTGTGCCACATTGTTTTAAGCTGCTGGCTGAGGGTAGTTCTTTTAGCAGTTATTTTTCCTTCATCAGTCTTGAAGTCTGTTTGTCTTACATTAGTTTCCTCCAATACTTTAATCTCTGAATAGTTGTGAGAAATTCATAATAGGAAGTATAACGACAAGAGCAAGACTTGTTTTTAGATGATTTCTTCAAAGATAATCTAGCTGTAAGTTCTTTCAGTATTTTAAATTTAGGATATGTATGTATTCATCTAAATTTAAAGTATAAATATATTTATAAAGTATTTTATAGTTCCAAATTAATGAGTAATAAAGGAGTTATGGATCTACTTTGTTGAAAGGAATTTCTACATCTATCAATTCCCTACCCTGATAAATTCATTAATCCATACAAAGATGGTGGTACCTTAGCACTAGTCTGCTTTGAAATTTATTGAATGTGGTATTTAATGTATTTTGATGAGGAAAAAAGTGCTTTAGCACTTGAGGTTTGCTTGGTGCATTTGGTTGTTGTCTTGGTTGAACAGTAGAAATGTGAGACTGCCTATCCCTCTTGATGCTGTTGCCCTTTTGCTCCAGCCATGGGCAGTTCCTCCCCAGTGAAGGTGGCAATGTGTAAGACTGTCAGGTTGGAGCCCATCTGGAGGGTTGCTGTGGTTGTAGCATATAGTCTCCCAGCTCCCAAACAGTAGTACTGGAAGGGGCATGGAGTAGTAACATGCTTGGCAAGAGGAAAGCAATGGGATCAGGATGGCATGAGCAGGGGAATCCTGGAGGGGGTCCAGGAGGAAGCAGTAGATCCAGGACTTCTGGGTGCTGGCTACAGCTCTGGATGATGGAGGGTGAATGATCCTAGCTTCTGCCTTCATCTCTGCCCCCAGAAGCTGGGACAGTGTGGAGTGACAGGAAACAAAAAGCTCACAGTTCTTCATAGAAAGTGATTTAGATCAAGAAGAGAGGAGATTGGGCTGAACTGGTTTGTTTCTCCAAAGTTATACATACCGCTTTGAGAAAATGGGTGGGGAGGAATGGCTAGACTGTAAACTTGGAGATAGTAGAAAATGCATTAAGTGCTCATTGTTTTTGTCACTGGTCATTTCAATTGATGATGAATATCGAGGTACCACCTGGTGTTGTGTGTATATACATGATATGTATATATGCATGTATAAATATCACAAATATCTACATCTATATTTCTGGACAGATGATTAAATGATATTAGGAAATGGCTTTTACAACATTATCTTTATCAAAAAAGAGATGTAACTTTTTGCTGTTTACTTAGAGCACTTGTGGTAACTTGTCCAATTTGTCACAAAGCCAAAAAGAAGTGGAACTCAGATTTTTTTTTTTTTACTTTAAGGTTGGCTATCTGCTTATGCAACAGCTCTCAAGAAAAGAAAAGTGTGTGTACATATGTGTATTTATATTTATGCACATATATACTTATATTCCTCTTACATGTTTAATAAGTGAATAATTCCAAACTTGAATATTAAATTAGAAGGTATTCTAAATATGTTTCATTTATAAATAAAATGGGGTGCAGCATGGCATAGTTGATATCTTTGAGTCAGGGTAAATGGGGTTCAAATTCTATCTCTTACACATATATTGGCTATGTTATCCTGGACAAGTCCTTCATCTTACCTGTTTAGGTAAGCTGTGTCCCAGGTAACTTTGAAAATTATATGTTGTATATCAGATGCAAATCCAAATTAGTATCGATTAATTAACAAAGCATTTATTAAGTACCTACAATGTATCAGGCATTCTGTGGGGTGCTGGGGATACAAAGTGTGAATAAAGCGATCTATGTTTGAAAATAACTTACTTTCTAATGGGAAAGACAAGTACATGAGGAGTTTTCTCACTGAAATTTCTCTCTATGTCCCTTCCCCCTTTAAGTAGAGAAAGAACATATTGTTCTTCACAAATCCAATTGAACACTTTAAAATTGTTGTTTGCCTACTCTGTGCAAACCAGACTTCGTCAAGTATTGTGAAAGATACGCAAGTCAGTCAGATTTAGGCTGTGCCTTATAGTAGCATACATATTTTTCTTATTTATATAGTACATAGAAGTTTACAGAATACTTATAATTAGTGGTGATGGTGGTGATTACGATAGTGGTGTTTATATAGAACAAGTTTGCAAAATGATTTACAAACATTATCTCCTTTTATTTTCACAGCAACCACGAAAGATAGATGCCATTATTATTCCTTTTTTTTACAGATAGGAAACTGAAGTCTAATTGTATGACTTGTCTAGGGTCATACTCCAGGCCCAGTTAGTGTGACACAGTGGATAGAGTGCCATAACTGAAGACAAGAGCACTTACCTTCTTGAATTCAAATCTAGCCTCAGACACTTAAGGGCTATGAGATTTTTAGGCAAATCACTTAATCTTGTTTGCCTCAGTTTCTCCATCTGTAAAATGATCTGGAGAAGGATATGGACAACCACTTCAGTATCTTTGCCAAGAAAACCCCAAATGGATTCACTGAGACTCAAGGTCAACTGAATAACAAACAGCAAGTTTCCTGGCTCCAGGTCCATATCCCTATCCGCTGTGTCATGCAGCCAAACCACTTAAGGAGTATAGGAATTATTATTCCCCATGTGAAGGGATTTGACCATGGTCACATAGCCAGTAAGGATCAGACCTGGCTCCCTGATCCTTTCCACTATCCTATATTACCTCTCTGGTCAGCAAAGGGAGTAAGACAAATGACTGTAGTACAAAGTAGAAACATGTTTACTCTTTTATTTTTATTTTATTTTATTTTTTTTGGTAATTTTAGTCTGTGTGTCTATAGCAGACTAGACTCAATAAATAAGATTTCCTAATGTTTTTACATTATCCCATGCCTACAGGGGTAAAACTGAATGAGTAAATGAACTAAGCCATAGCTGGAATATGTAATCACCACAGACTTCTAAGTAATTCAGAATAAGCAATATCTTAATAAGCACATTTTCTCTTCTGACCTCATTTTTGTCAATGTCACTTCAGGTGACCAGCATAAATATAGACAATCCAGAGAATAAACTATTTTGATTAAAGCTTCCTGAATCTTCAAAAAAAAAAAAAAAGTAATACTAGCAGTTTACTAGTAGAGAGAGTATTTGAAATAAAACTTTGTAGTCCACTTCAAATGGGTAAATAAAGACCACGAGGAAAATGATATACTAGCAAAGCTGAAGAGAAAAGGGTCATAATTAGATTTAATATTAAGTGATTAATTCCTGAATGACTCAGGATACTTAAATATTTTTTTAAGTATTTTCTGAGGTAAAAAAATCATCATTGACCCTTGTATTTGTTTTCTCATATCCTCCTGCCACACCCACACTTCCTGAGACATCTAGCCTAATGATTGAGTAGGCCCAAGTTATTTTTGTGGGAGGTGTTCATTATAATAGATCAGTCATTTTTATCTACTGCAAAGGAAATAATAACTGATATTTACATAAGTGCAAAGGTTTGGGAAGTGCTTTCTTTATATTATTCTTTCAGTTTTACAGAAGGAGAAACTAAGGATTTGAGAGATTGAATGACTTCCTTTTCTATGGCCAAAACATTATTAAGTGCCTAGAGCAGGATTCAAAAGCAGACCTACTAATTCCACTTCTAGGATTTTTTTCCCTCAGCTCCTATGCTGCTCTTGTAATGAAAAAAAAATAAAAGAACCAAAATAAAAGCCTAAAAGAGACAAAATAATTATTTCATTTTCTAGGAAGCTCATTCTGGCAATGAATGTGCGACTATCTTGACTTTCTGTGTATGGAAACTTCACTATCCAGGGAAATGCTTTTTACTTCATGTGACTGGTATTTGTAATAATATAGGAAATTATTATAATACAAATAAAAGATTTTCAATTTAAAAAATGATTAATTCCTTAAGAAATGTCTTGATTTGTCTTTGATTTGATATCTAAAAGCCTTTTTTCCCTCATCCAACTGATTTTTACTCATTTCAGATTTTTTTTTTATCCAAACTACAAATAAAACCTTTCATTCATGCCAAAGATCTTTTATCTGTTTTTGAATGATTCTTGCTTCCCCTTTCTCCCTAGTTTATCAAGTAATCTCTCTGCTGTGATCAAAAAAGGAGTTCCTTTTGAGATCTCTTTCAAAGTAATTCCTAAATGGTGTTTCGGTGATAAAAACCACATGAGTTGATCTTTCATTACAGTAATCAGAGCCTCATTCTCAATGTTTATTATTATATTCACACCTTGTCTCTCTCTTTTGTCAGCAGCCTGAGAGGGCCAAACCCACACTTATCTTTAATGGTATTTCATAGGCTAAAGGCTTCCAAGGGCCCTCCCACAGAACATACTTTTATCAAAGGAGGAGGCTGGGGTTACATATTTCTTTGCAAGTTGTCACACCTGAAGACATTCCCAATCATCACTTTGTCATTTCCTTTTGAATGTTTGTCTTAAATTTCTGTGTAAGTTGAAGCAATTGTCATTTCCAGTGGCCTAGTCCCAATGCCTGGCACTAAGGTGTTTGATAAATGTTTAGTGTCATTATCTCAACATGATTTTGAAGTAAAGGTAGAAAGTATAGATCTGTATAGGTCTAGAAATTCAGAGAATAAAATTGAGATTTTAATAACTGTAGTTCTCTTTCTTAAAAGCCCCAAGTGATGAAAAATTATTGCCATATGATATTTGCTAGTCATTTAGGTGCTTATCTGAAATAATTTGGTTTCTAGAGTGCTCCCCAAATTGTTGTCTGAGAATGTATTCTCTTTACTATGTAGAAAATAATGTTGTTGCAATTTGACTTGAAAAAATGGTGCAATGTTTAACATATAATGGATTACTTGCCATCTAAGGAAGGGAAGAGAGGGCAAAAAAAATTTTGTAATACAAAGTTTTGCAAGGGTGAATGTTGAAAACCATCTATTTTATATATTTTGAAACCAAAAATCTTTAGAAAAAAAAAAAAGAAAAATGGTGCAATCCACTGGCATATCTTCCTTGTAAGACTCCTAAGACTGTGACTCAGAGATAATGAACTTGTCATATATTTTAGTGCTGGGGTTTGAGTCAATAAGAGGGCATTAATGGGAAAAAATAACAGAAAATTTAAACCTGATAAATACTTTTTGTAGGTTATAGGTACATATTAACCAACATTTTAGACTACATATAATCTTATTTTTAATATCTGTACCTTCAGGAAAATTTCAGTGACTTCACTATTCTAAGATAATCAATATTAGTTTACCAAAAATACTTTTTTTTTAAATATTAGGCTTAGAGGAACAAAAGATTATATCTGACTAGAAATATCCTTATCAGATCTAAATTTATAATTCTATGATTTATTCCCCAATTGCTTCTAGAGACACTGGCTTGCTCTAATATTTCCTTTAGTCATACTAGTAAAATATTTAGAGAAATTTGTTATTCCCAATGTGTGTGTGTGTGTGTGTGTGTGTGTGTGTGTGTGTGTGTATGTGTGTGTGTGTTTTGAAAGATTTGATTTCAGGGATTTGAATGTAACATTCTTCTATTGAAGAAAATATTTTAAGTTTTTCAAAAGAAAATCAAATTTCTCTTTAAGGGCACATTCCTTCTTTGGCTCACTGTTATGAGAAGGAAATACATTTCAGTCTCTGCTTTTTCTCAGTTGTAGTGGGAGCAGCATCCATTTTATGTAGTCTGGACTATCCAGACTACATAATAGCTCTCAAGGGGCAGAGAGTCCAATTTGGGGTCTATCAATGGTTTGGCTTGCTGTTTAGAGCAAGATCCAGTCTGTGATGAACTGGTGCCTGAATTTTCATTGGAATTCCCATTGCCCTGGGGGGAATACCTTTCTGAACTTGTGATAAAAGTAGAAGAGGTGAAAGAGAGAGACAGAGAGAGAGAGAGAGAGAGAGAGAGAGAGAGAGAGAGAGAGAGAGAGAGAGAGAGAGAGAGAGAGAGAAAGAGACAGAGACATACAGACAGACATGGACAGGGGAGGAGGGGAGAGTAGAGGAGGAGAGGAGACAGAAAGAGAGAAAGAGAAAAGACAGAAACAGGGCTAATGAATCTAAGATATTTGATTCTAAGTCTAGGAATCATTTACTGAGTGCCAAAAGAATCCAAGATAAGGAAGGTGAAAAATATTGGGAGTCATCATTTATTTTGATTTTCCATTGCACTGCCCTTATTTGAAGAGTTGTTGTGAGAATTAAAAGAGTTAATATATGTAAAATGCCTTGATAAACCTTAAATTAAATTAAATAATTATAAATTTTGGTATTATATTATTAATGAAGCTACGTTTAATACCTTTTTTGTTGGTTTTCATTAACATTTAAGCAGAGAAAGGCCATATTATACTAACAATCATGATAGAGAACTTGTATTGTCAAGATTGCTTTATAATGGTTAATGTTAAGAAAAAAATCTCTGGGAATGCCTTGAATCTATCTCTATGCAAAACAAATGACTAGAATAAATTGTAAAAGTTCAAATATTTTTTTCAATATTATAAGCCAGGACATTGCAAAAGTCCTACTGTCATTCTTCCTTTTAATATGGAGATAACTCTGATGTCTGAAGAGATGCCTATGAAGTACAAATCTTATGAAAGCCTTATGAAGATTGGAAGATTTCAAATCTTCATCCTGTGATAGGATGTACGGCTATTATCTGAAGACCATTCTCACAAATTTCTGAGATATTTATCACCAAAAAGTTGACTGCCAGGCAATGATTTTTTTTTTTTTTGGTCATAGCAACTCACAAATGAGAGAATATTCATACAATGAAATCACCGATCCTTGAAATAGAGAAAACATAAGGATAAAAACATACAGATGCAAAATTTAGTTCGGAAAGGAAGAAGAAAAATTTTCTTTGAAATATTGGACTTTCAAAATCACACATGCAAAAAAGCACAGAACAAGCACCAGTCAACAGTATTTATTACCTCAGCTATCCATTCTGAGATGGTGAGTGAAAGATTTACCTTAATTGAGGCACTTAAGAAATAACTACCCCAAATCCCTTAAAATGAGCAGATAAAATTAGCAGTTGTTTATGTAGAACTGCTTTATGTCTTAGAAATATAATGAACTGGGAAGGGCAAAGAAGGGAGGAAGCAAGAGGTAAATGGAAAAGAGTAAACACATTTTAATTTCTTATACTTGATCTTTGTAGGTTTGATGTTCATTATTTCACTGAGCTCACTTTCTATTCATTTAACTGTTTGTTGGAACATACTTGTATGAAGATCAAGACTATTTTCAAAACAATCTTGCTAATAGATAATCTTAACTTATTTTTGATAAATAACATTAGTCATTGAAATGGTGGGCTAAACTGTAATATTAGAAATCAGAATTTGATTTCAGGAAAATCTCATCTTCTTTTTTTGTATCAACTTTGCTAAGGTGGTGAATATGAGTGATACCTTAGAGTCATTGTACTTTATTATTTATTATTTACTATTTTTCCAAATGTTAGTGATTTTAAAATTTTTTCTTTTTAAGATTAATCTCTCCTTTAATTTTTAGCATTTCTAATTTAGTATTTAATTAGGGATTTTTAATTTGTTCTTTTGCTCAAACTCAGGGTATCGTCCTTGAAATGGCAACTTTTATTAGAAATCTTCCATGCATTTGGAATAGTGGAAGGTGACAAGGGGATTAGCTATCATAAACTACAATGTAAACAGGCAAAGTTCTACTTAGTAGATGACTGACTACTTGTATTTCAAACTTAAGACTTACATTTTTTCTTGTTTTACATCATTTATTTTATGATAATAAACTGAATATTTCCCCTAATGCTTTCAACATAAAGTTTCAAAGCAGACTCCCTGGATTATCTGTGAATCTATATTGAATCAAAGTGTTGTAGAGCAAAGGAGTGTGTAAAATATTTATCATAATTTCATGCAGGGATAGAAATCACATCACTGAAAGTTTACAACTAGTTGCATGTGGTTCTTTTTATGAAGAACTAAGATGCTCTCTCTCTTTTGGCTGATTTCACTTTCAATTATTTTGATATTTCTTTGATGTCCTTAGATTTTTAGATATACACCAGCTACATAAACAAACGACTGCATTCCCTAATTCAGATTCCATGTAGGTCAGTAGACTCCCTAAATATCAAATTAACTTTAGGCTTCCAGACAGCTCCAAGTGTGGATCTTATCCAAGATCGAAATAACTTTGCTCTGTTCTAAATTAATAAAGCAAAATCACATACTCAAAATGCAAATTGCTCAAAGGCAAATGCTCATTGCTATAAATTAGTCCAATTCATTTGAATGAAAACCATTTGATATCAATGATTAAAGCATGCCCTCATTAATTCTTTTCTTAATTGTACTACAATTCCATGCACATAATGAACATTCAAATTTTTTTGTCAATCACTCACTATTTATTTATTTATTATATTTCACTTCGTTTCAATTTTATTTTCAATTCCGAATTCTCTCTCTCTCCCCTTTGCTACCTATTGAAAAAGCAAGAAAAATAAAATCTGTTAGAAACATGTATTGTCAAGGAAAACAAATTCCCATGTTAGCCATGTCTAAATATATACATATATATCTCATATGCACATAAATGTGTGTGTGTGTGTGTGTGTGTGTGTGTGTGTGTGTGTGTGTGTGTGTAAGCTGAGTTTTTTTCTTTTATCTTTTCAAGGGATAGACCTAATAGTGGCATTGGTGGGTGTATATATAGCACCAAATTGTTTTACACAATTGTTTGGCAAGTTCACAGCTCTATCAACAATGCATTAAAGGATCTGTTTTCCCATAGCTCCTCTAGCATTTATCATTTTCTTGTGTACACTTCTTCCTTCCTTCCTTCCTTTCTTCCTTCTTCTCTCCCTCCCCCTCTTCCTTCCTTCCTTCCTTTCTTCCTTCCTTCTTCCCTCCCTCCCCCTCTTCCTTCCTTCCTTCCTTCCTTCCTTCCTTCCTTCCTTCCTTCCTTCCTTCCTTCCTTCCTTCCTTCCTTCCTTCCTTCCTTCCTTTCTTTCTTTCTTTTTCTTATAACTCTTTTTTTTCCCTTTCAGGGAAACTGAAGTTAAGTGACTTGCCTAGGTCATACAGCTAGTAAGTGTCAAGTGTTTGAATCCAAATCAATCTTGTGGCTCTTGACAACTTGGCTGATTTAGCCTAGCAATGGATTAATTTAGCAACAAAAATACCATATCCTACAAGCAAGAGAGTGACTAGTACATTGGTTATTCCATACCTGGAAGTGAACTCATTGTGTTGGAAGGAAAAGTTTTGTAGCTACTCTTTTTGTTTCAATGCCACCACGTGAACTGTTGAAAGAAAGTATGTTCCATTTGGGTATGAAGGAGGAAAGAATGAATTTTTTGAACTTTGGTTCTTATCATATCTTTTCCATAAATATCTTTATTATTGCAATTTGTATTAATTTTTTAAATAAGAAAACATGGCTTGTTTTATATTGGGATAGTAATTATAGGTAATTGATTTTGGAAGAATACATCAGAACTGGAATACAAATCAACAGCATTAGAAATACAACCTCTAGCCTTTCAGGAGTACACAATAGAACCCTGTGGAGGAGACAGATATAACTATCTTCTAGGGATGCATCTTGTCAGTAAGACTAGGAGTTGGGATAAATGACTGCAGAATCTATGGATAACACACACACAGTCAAATCTATCATGTTGTTAAAAAAAACTTCCTTGAATCCTATGAAATTTTTTAACTATAGTCTCATATCTCTCTTTTCCTTTACTGTTTGAAGAGCAATGTGTAATTGATTATTCTTTTTTTTTGTTCTATCCTTTTGCTACCTAATGTCCATATTAACAATTCTCTCCAAAATGTTTTTCTAAAATCATCAATCATTTCCTAATTGCCTTTTTTTTTTTTTAGCTTTTATTTTTCCTGAAGTGTCTGGGGTATTTTATGTCATTGATCATTGTTGTTTCTTTCTTGAAATTCTCTTTCTTGGTTTCTATGACACTAAATTCATATTTCCTTAGATTTCATAGTCTCTACATGACTGTTCTTTATTTTGTTGATTTACATTAACTTCTAAAGGTAGGCAGTTCCCAAAATTGTTTTTATCTTTATTATCATCATTCTGTCTTTATACTCTCTTACCTGGTAATTTTATTCATCTACCATGACCTTAACTCTCACCTTTATTATACAGTGAGTAAAATGCTGGACTTTAAGTGAGGAGACTTGGGTTCAGATGGTATTCCTACTGCCTTTTTGCTCAGTGATCATGGACAATTTGCTTGACTTTTCTGTCTTTTCCCTTAGATACAGAATGAAGATAGTGATACTTATAGTAAAGAAATCTGTGAACAAAATGAAGATGATATGATCACGTGTTAAGAATGATATTTAACAGATGAATATCTTAAGTATTCCACTGGTATCTTAATGAAATAGAGAATAATCAGAAAGCTCCCAGTACATTGGATGGACTCCTTGTGGAAAGCTATGTGAAGAAATGGACAAGAGTCCCATAGGTTAGTCAAATCTGGATGGGTTGTGATCTGCATCACTGGAGGGAATATCTACATGGAAGAATGTACAAATATGTTTGAGTATTCAAGTGATAACCACACAAGATTATCATGAGATTCTAATGAGAGATAATGTATGTAGGATGATTTGCTAACTTTAAGATGCAAGGTTAATATGAGCTATTTAATTAATGTTAATGTCAGTTATTATGAAAGCCAAATTATTCAACTTGAACTTTTATCTTCTGAACTTGTTCTAACACTTGCTGAATAACTACAACAAGATGGCATAAAAGCATTTTAAACTTAACTTTGTCTAAAATTAACTCATCATTTTTCTCTCCAAACCTTCTAATTTTCCTATTTTGGTAAATATCGTCAACTATTGTTCCAGTCATCCATGTTACAAATTGTCTCTGGTCTTTGATTCCTTTTTTTTCTTGATCCAATCACTGAACTTTTCTCTCCAGTGATTCTTATCTATTCCCTTCTTTGCAGCCAGCTTTGTTCACTCCTTCTTCACTTTTTAACTAGATTATTTAAACTACTTCCTAATTAGTTTTCCTATTTCCAGCTTATTTCCCTTTCAAACCATTTCTGAATTTCCTAAAGGTTCCTCATTAGCAATAAACGAAAGACATGAAGTGTCTCATAAACTCAACAAATACTATATATAAAATAATATGAAATAAAAAAAGTTTCCTCTAAGGAGGACGCAATGTCATAGAAGTAAGATGTACACAGCTTAATATAACATATTTTATTGTCCATCAAATAATTTCTTGGTATAGTGTAGCATACTAGAGCTAGAAAAGACCATAGAGAGCCTTTCTCAGTGGGTTATTTTGTGTCATAAGCTCCTTTGATGATCCAATGAAGCTTTTGTACCTATATGAAAAATATGTTTCTAAATACATAAAGTAAAACATAGAATTAGAAAGGAAACTAATTATATTAAAATATAGTTATAAGAATATTAGAAAACAAGTTCATGGACCCCATATTAAAAATTCCTAATTTAGTCCAACTTCTTCATTTTACAGTTAAGGAAAGGAAATTTGGACTCTATGATCTGACTATAATCAGAACTTAATTCTGAAACTTTATCTCCTTCTTACATATTTTAATTTAAAACCAAGATAGGCTACTCACTATTCCTAAATATACCATATGCTTCCATGCCTCCATGTTGTTGCTTGCACTATTTATCCTATTGAGAAATCTTCCCAACTCCTGTACCACCTCTGCCTTTCAAAATCCTATATGATAACCATATTTACTTACCTATAAAATGGATATAATAATACTTGGATTACATACCTCCCAGGGGAATTGTGAAAAAAAGTGCTTTGTAAATTATAAAAGCTATATAAATGTCATCTATTTAAAGGTATTATCTAATCAATCTTTATTTACCCCTTTTGCTTTTTTTGTGCTTTCTCTTATAAATAGTGATATTCTTTCTTTGATATCAATTTGTCTACAGTGATTTTTTTCTAGATTGTAAATTCCTAAAAGTCAAGGACCATCTTACTTATTGAATGACCAACAGTATCATAATGTCATTTATTTTGTGTTTCTCAGGAACAAAAACCTAGGTTGAAACATAAGAGATCTGATTTCCTTGCCTTCACTCTATCACTCTTTTATTTTTCTTCATCTGAGAGGAAGCATAGTGCCATGGAGAGAATGCTGGATTGTAGTTAAGAGAAACTTGGTTTTAAATGTTGATACTTATTAGTGACATCAGGATTGTTGTGAGACTCAAATGAGATGATGTTAACTATACAAATACTATAAAAGTAGGAGTGATTGATCAGAGTATTAACCTCCCCTGATCAATGTGATGAATTCTCTAATCAACTTCATGAGATTACTGGTTACAAACTTGTTTGTTAATACATGAAGTGCCCCATGAAGAATGTGCATATATCCATAGATACTTTGCTAAGAGAACAAAGAACTTCCATTGGTTTCTAGTGACTATTGCTACTTCTGAGATGATTGTTTCACTAGGTCTCAGAAGGACAGATGTTGTTGAGAAGTTTTCTCCGTTGAGGAGCTACCTGTTTCCAAAAAAACCTTACAGTCAAGCTTATTCTCTTTTTTTGGATTTTCACTTTCTTCCTTTTCCCTACTGAGAAGACAGACTACAATTACTTCCCCTCAGCTCCCTTAGAACTGAAAATGGCTGGAGCATAGAAATTTGGAGGTTGCAGGTGCTGTCAGAGAGGAGAGATCCTGAGAGTAGACTTTTCCAGTCAGAGAGATTGCAGCAACTGAGGCTCTGATAGATTTCTGGTAGAAGATGAGGCACAAGTAGGTATGTATATGCCCATTTGGCCTCCCCCCAAAGTAATTCATATATAATATGCATGAAACTAAAATTTCTTTGTGGAAGAATGGGAATTTTTCACTAGTACACTGAAACTAGCCTTCTTGTCAGAAAAGGGAGATTTCCTTAGCAGCACATTGTTAAGGGACAGGTCAATTCTCCGAGAGCCTCCACAGCTGTGGATCATAACATCTGAAGGAGTTGTAGGACAGCCTTTGCTGACATAGGTGTTGCAGACTGGGAATGAGATAAACTGGAGGCAGAGGGAAGAGGAGAGAGGTCAGACAATGCAACTGCCTCTCAGTCTCCTTGTATCATCCTCTCACAAGAGGAGATCCATTCTGCAGGTCTAGTTTGGATCTCCAGAAGCCACTGTCAGGTGGCTCCCATGTATTCCAACAGCACATAATTTGAGGATTATCTTATAGGTAATCCTAAATTCTAGATTTGCAAGTTCAGGGATTAGACCTTTTAGATAGAGAAAAGAATTTCCTCTTGAAGTATGATTTTTGCAGAATGAATTGGCTTGCCCATATACTTCTTGAGCATGGTACTATAACAAAAGTATCGAACATGTAGTGGTGTGGAGAACTTATATGACCTATAACACTCCCCAGTAGGACTGAACCAGATTTAAACGTAGTTCCCATATGATTGTAATGTGATGATGTATCAATAATAAAAAAATAAGTAGATGTGTGGTTTTCTAAGTCAATATGCAGCTCACAAGGATACTTATGTACAATATAGTAGCCTCTGCTTCTATTTATGTTTGACACCACTGTCCTACGATATTTGCACAGTATAGGTTCATTTGGAAAGAGATTACTTATTCAGCAGTCCTAAAGAATGCTTTCCTTCCTAGGGGAATTCAAATCACATAGTTACATTATAAATCCGAGTAGTAGAACCCTGTAGGAGACTTAGAATTCATCAGAAAATCAAAGGGTTGACTTTATGGCAGCTTCAAATTCAGTTCCTTTCTAAGAGAAACTGTTAGTGGGCTATTTGAATTTCCATCCAGATGATCTGGATTTCAGATCTCTAGAAACTCATTTTTCTGTAAGATGCTGCTGTTGATCATTCGTCATTCTCAAAGAAGATCAATAACACAGGAGAATAGGAAGACCTTGATTTAGTAAGACAAAGGTTAGTAAAATTATGTCAATTATGAAACACATCTCCTTAGTACCCACTACTCCTGGAGGTGCTTCCCTCCTCAGCGTGGATAGGATGATAGTTGGAATTGGACAGCTCCTCCCACTTCTTCTACCAGTTAAGGAAGGCACCCAAGGGAATTCACCTTATCATTTCCTATCTAGCTAATCTCCTGGATTTCATAATCTCCAGAAATTTATCACTCTGCAAGATGAAGTTGACTCTATAATTCACAACTCCTCAGATAATCTCCCACCCTGGCTGTGGGACTCCATTCTCCCTTCTCCACTCCCATCCTCCTTCATTTTTGTTTTCTTTTTATTTGTTGTTTTTGCCCATTAGATTGTGAGCTTCTTAAAAGCAGGAATTATCATACCTTTTTTTTTTTTTTTTTTTTTTTGGTATTCCCAGTGCTTAGCATAATGCCTGGCACATAGTGAGAGCTTAATAAATGACTTTGACTCTGGCTTTGTTTGTTTGTTCGTGCTTCTCTTTATAAGCTCCCATGAGTCCTTTGCATCTACTGTATAGGGTGAGATAAAGCCTATATTACTCATATAGATTTAAATCTTAAGAAACTGTATTGGAGTTGTGATGCTGTTACTTGCATTTGGGGAAATCTAAACATGAACTAAATGCAAACTATATTGAGAGATTTTTTTGGGGGGAAGTGGAAGGGAGTAATTCTCTGAGACAAAATTACCTTATTAGTCAGCTTTTAGAATCAGGTCTAGTTTGTGAGAATTTGGAGTGTTGGGGGCCCTGGATTAGCTATTATCTCTAAATTTTCCCATAGTGACATCTTCCTAGATACTATATGTCCCTATTGTACCTGACAAAGACTGATTTTATCTGTTCAACTTGCTGTTGGATGACAGCAAGTGTACTCCTCCTAGTGTCCTGTACAGCTATCCAAAGGTCTATGTCCAATCATCCTGATCTATATCTGGCCATTGGACTCAGATGATTCTGGAGGAAAAAATAAAGCAGATGACCTTGCATAGCCTTCCCTCACTTAAATCCAATTCACTTACAAGTGACAAGTTTGACAACAAAGGATAAACAATAACGGAAAATTTGACCAATTAGGAACAACATCTATATCATGAAGTCCCAGGCCCATGGAATTGATAGAAATCCTCCCAGATAGATGCTGTTCTAATGATGTGATTGTATTCAGTGGTGGAGGTCAGGGCAGAAGGAAGTGGATGCTCAGTGATTATATCTTGAGTCAAGGAGCTGAGCAGGAGTCTAGTTCCAGATGAGGTGAATGAACAGGTTGCTAGTATAGTTAAAAGGAGGATGTGAGCCAGCTAAGCTCCAGAAACTGTAGGAGACTTCAAGAGCAATGTAGACTCCTGGGTGTGGAATGATGACGGAGAACTCTGAGTGGAGGATGTCAGAGAAGTGGGAGCAGGAAGTCAGCTAAGTCCTGACTCATGAGGTATGCAGCTAGACTCTGTATGGGAGTGTTCAATATTTGTCTCTGTGTTGTCCTTTGAGTCACTTGTACCTTGGATCCTTTGAAGACTACTGTGTTTTAGGAATTAGAACCATACAGTATGGTTGGGAGAATACTAGAGTTAAAAGATGTATTTTTGAATCAGATGACAGCTTGGTAAGACTAAAAATTCTGCCCAGTTTTTAGATGCAATTTATCTTGCATTTTTTTCTCTCCTGTTCAGTTCTTAGTTTGGTTTATAAACATTTTACAATGTTTATCTTAAGTATAATTACTCTATATGAACGCAATTGAATCACCAAACAACTGCCTGCTACATCTGAATGAAAAGCATTTTTCATCTATTTGCTTTTTCCTGGATTGATTGTTAAGCTGATCCCTTTGAAGAATCATGGATCTTGATGAGGAATACCTCTAACTTTGACCTCAATACTTAAACAGAAGTATGTAAAAAACCTCACTTTTTATAGAGAATCAATTTTTCATTTGGACCTTTTCTGTGATGGTGGTAAAAACCATTGGGGAGCATGTCTTCATGCTTAGATGGCAAGCATCAAAGCTTTTCCCTTTAGACTTTGCCTTCTCCAGTTAACCCTTTCCATGAATGAAAAATAAATTATTTTGTGCATTACTTCACATTCACAATCAGAGGGTTATGGAATAAGTACTACCATGCTTGCACTTATTAAATAATCTTGAAAGAATTTACCATACTTTAAGAGACCTTTGCCTTTTGTTTTACTGTGTAAAATATGCTTTGGGGAGGAAAAGGAAATTAATAAAAATTAATGGGTTGTAGCAATTACTCTGGGAAATTGGAACATTAAGGGAAATTTATTTGTGGAAGCATGTGATTGCTAATTTTAACTCTATTCCAATTTGTCCTGTGAGTGGCACTAGAGAATAGTGGAAAATACTATCTCAAAAATCAACACTTTTATCAATTCTTGGAAAAAAATCACAGGCAATGGATCTTTTATGTGTTCTCTGTTATAACAACTTATTTTCTATACTATTGATCCTGATCATATCTGTGATGAATGTAGAAGAAAAACTATTTCTGTATCAACTGTGAAGGGAATAAAGATCTAAATGTTTTTAAGCCAGATTTTTTTTTTTACATGCAGTTGTAGATGCTTTTCTATTTTGCTAAAAATTAACTGTGGACATAGCTTTCAATTCCCACACTTATTTTTTTAATCAGGCAAGATAATGTAAATCCTATGTGTTTATTTCTTGAAACAATAAAAAAGTGAAGCTAATTAAAAATAGTATTTCTTGCTTGGTTCAAAGTTAAACTTCTAAAATGATATCCTACTGAATAAAATTCACTATTAATTGAAGCTAGTTTAAATGTAAAGTGGTATTAGTGTAATTCATTCTAATCAAATGGACAAGTAGGATTCTTGAGTTATATGTCTTATTTAGACCATACTTTGAGTGTTGTTGTTGCTTTTTTTTTTTTTCCAGGAGGCCCATCTGCCAAAATCAGCATATAAACATTATATTGGAGAGATTTCTTTTCTTCAAATATTGTCAGTTAAAACAACCAAGAGTGATTTAATAACTTACACATTTTCAATGTTCATACATCTCACCTGTCTTTTCCTTAATTAGAACAGCATAATCTGTAATAACGCTATTATTTCTGTGTAACCTTTAGATGCATATTTGTAAGTCCCTTTGAAAGAAGTTACAATGAAGTTATTGAATTAAGTTTAATTCAACAGAAAATTTTATACATTAAGTATGAGAAAGGCAAAAGGTGACCATGGTACAAAGCAATGAGAGCTGCATTTGCTAGTTGTGTGACTTTGGGCAAACTGCTTAACCTTTTAACTCTCTAAAACTATGGTTCTTACCTTTTTGTGTGTCTTGATTCCTTTGACTGTCTGGTGAAGCTATGGATCTTCTCTCAGAATAATGTTTTTAAATCATAAATTAAAATTTATGATTTAAAAGAGCTTAGGTTGAAGTACATTAATAAATTTTTTTAAAGGTTAACTGACCCCAAGTTAAAAACTCTAGCTCTAAGGCTATTATAATTATAATTGAAGAGTAGATGCTAATCTTCATTTATAGTGATAATTCCCTCACCTGGAGTTTTTTTTTTAAACATCAATGAAATTATAGCTCTAGAAGGTCAAAAATACAGTGAACAAGGTTTATCAAAAGGTAATAAGAATTTTTTTTTAGTAGGGACACAGTAATTTATTGACTTGAATATATATTATATGAATATGAAAAGAGGAAAGGAAGATGGAGACTTGCTTAAATATGAGTACTGTATAAGGAGTTTGTATTTGACCCTAAAATTGTAGGATACTGGAGGTTTTTTAATGGCAAAAGCCTTGATTATATTTTTTATAATAGGGCAAAAAGCAATGAAGGCCTAAGTGATAGTGCTGACAGTGCCAGTAGAGGAGAGGATGGAAAACATATTTTTGCAATATAATTATTAGTAGTTGGAAGCTGACTTGAGAGGGAAGGGAAAATTAAAGATGAATCCAAGGCTTCCAGCCTGGGAAGATGATAATCCTATCCAAAAAACAAAAACAAAACAAAAAGCAGCATTGGAATGAGAAATGGTAGGAAGATGAGTTGTGAGTTTAAAGTAGATGCTGCAACTTTGTAGGTAGGCTTGGTGCAGAGAAGATATTGATGTTAGACTAAGAACATAGATTTGAAAGTTATCTGCATATAGGGTAGAATAGTAAGTAGAAAGAGGGCTGGAAATGGGTCAGACAGCTAGTTATTTTTCTTGGGTAAGTCACTTCTGGATTTCTTTCCTTGTTTGTGAAACAAAGGGGACTAGACAATATGCTCTCAGAGTTCTTTCTTAGCCCTTACTCCTAAGAACCATACATTTTCCTGACTTGCAGTGGGGGAGAATAGGGGACCATACAAGAACTCAGGAAGAAATATTTCAATACCTGCTTCTAGCATATATTAGATAATTGTTAGCATGCTAATTAACTCCTCTGTGCCCCAGGCAACTCCTTAACACCCTAACTTAGAGACAAGTTGATGATCTGTCTTAGCAGAAGAATTCCCTGGAGTTCCCCACACTGACACAATCACAAGTCTGATATCCTTCCTTCCTTTCCTCCTTTTCCTCTTCCCCAATGAATCTCAATGGTGTTTTTGCTCTCTGGGGTCTTTTATAGCTATAAATCACAGATAGAGAAAAAAGTCAATAATATTTTTTTGTAAATATGTCTTCCAGGAAAGGCATCACAATACTAGTTGAATTATGGGTCTTTTATAAAAAGGAACCTGCCTCCATCAGACAGTTCAAAAGTTGTCTTCTACCTAAGGAGTTCTTTGCTGATGTTCTCAGATGCTAGTGGCTTCTCCAATCCATTATCTTGCATCTATTTTATAAATGTTTTTATGTGCTCAAACGTGTACATGTTATTTCCCCTGATAAAATGTAAATTCTTTGAGGCAGCAACTGACTTTTTCTTTTTATCTTTAACATATAACACAGTGTCTAATTCATAAAGACTTGATTGTTCAGGAACTTCAAATATTTTGGGTTTTTTATGCCACTTCTTAATGTTTTTTTTAAAAAAATACTAAATTTCATATTGCACATAAGTTAATGAGTTCATCACTTGCTCAGACTGGAATGGAAAAAATTAAGGATGTTTTTCTTGTTCACATATTTTGCTTTTATTAGTGCCTCAGTGGGTAAACAGCACTATTTATTCCTAACTAATAGTTGTGAAACTTCCCATATTTTCAATAGTTACCTCCAAAGAAAGAGGCATCATGGCAGAGTAGATGGAAGGTCACTGAAATTAGGAAGAACTGAATTTAGGTTTCTGTTGGTACATTATATGTGAATAGGAGAACACAGGAAAGTGTCTTGAGCTTTCAATGTCTTAGGCAACTTTCTAAAACCATAAAGTTGTTCATGTGCACCAGTGGAGGGAGCTTTCATTCTAGGATGAAGTAATACATCTGGATTCATGCATGTCATTCATTCTTTTGGGTCTTTCTAGACTTTTTTAATTTTTATGAATTCTAGGAGGCACCATATCTTTGGTCCAAGAGCATAAAGGACTTCTCCAAAGGGTGACAGACGGAAGAAACAGAGAACACGGTCATAAATATCAAAATAAATTTATTAAAAACAAGTATTCAAAGACCACTTCATTGAAGTTTTAGCTGCCTTCAAGACGTTTTTTTAGCATTTATGAACATGGTAGTGTTCTACACAACCTTAACCTATAACACATGACAACATGTACATGGACCATTTTTCCTCCATAATGAGGGACAGTAACACAAATGACTCAGTCATATGGACTTTCATACCTCTTTGTACATTAGTAAACCTTTCAGACACTTAGTGGTAACATGGATTAATTTAGGAAGAGATATATAGCCATTTAATCAAGACTATATATGATCTCCCCCAGGTCTATTTGATTAAAAAAAAACAAACTTTCAGAGGAATAGCCTTAGATCTGCTCTGGAATATTGACTTCTCCAGTGTGAATTAAAAATACATAGTTCTTAGACAATGGATTCACTGTCTTGTATACAAAACACTTGCAAGACAATCGGAAACACATCTCCTATGCCATTGTTGTCATAGTTATTCATCACACAATTCAACTTGCAGAGTCAATATTTCTGGGTGAAGTTTCCTGAATACCCAGACTCATTTTGATGCTTGTCTTTTAGACCATCAGTTTTTATTAGGTTTCATAGGCCACAGGCCTTCCTCCTTAGCAAGAAAAAGTCAAAAGTTCTGTTGCTCTGCTTCATTTCCCATGCTCATTCATGTAGCCTGAGGTGCTCTAGTAATCTGTGGATTTTTACATAAGTCCTGATAAAATTCAGACTCCAAAAATCTGGGGTAGGAATTATTTTCCATCAAACTGTAGACTCTTTTCTGGGCTGTAGTGAAGCAACCAGTTGTAGCCTCCTCGATATTCTGAGCAATCATGATTTTAGTTTGAAAGTCTATATTTATCTGAAATAGGAATGGACAATAGTTTAAGTTTCAGCACATCAAATTAATATTGAATAACTAAATTTCAGAATAACAAAATAAAATACTAGACATGAATTCAAAATAGTTCAGTTCTGATACTGCCTAGATTTTGTAAGAGTGGGTCATTTCCAAATTCTCAGAGCCAGTTTCATTATTTATAAAAACTGGGGATAACATTTCAATGATCAGTTGAAGAAAGATTGTATGGAAAGTAGTTAATACATTTCAAAAGGATATAATAATGGCAGCTAATGTGTCATCAAAAATATCAAGGACCATGCCCTATGGAAAGTTATGTTGGCATTAAAAAAAAAAAAAAAAAAAACCTTTGCCCCATTAAAACAAACAAATGAACAAAAAGATATTGCTCTTTTTTTCACTAGAATTTTCTTAAGAACTTGATATTTTCAAAATTTTGACAAGATGAAGGATTATTACCTCTTTTGGAGCCTCTTTTTCTATGAAGTCAGTATAAATTTTTCGGGCCTTTGAGGTCAATTTCTGTGGAGACTTGGTTTTTTTGAAGTCTTCACAGGCCAGCCAGAATTCTATGTTTTCTTCACAAAACTCAGATTTCAAAAAAGCCCTGAATGCAGCAAGACCATCTAAAGGGGAGAGAAATATTCAGAATGTATTAAAATAAAAAAATGTCTTACATTCCTTCCTGGTGTTTATCTTTTCAACAAACCTAGACTTGAATACATGCCTTTCTATGTTATGGCAACTTGCCAGAATTTATTCTAATTTGTAAAGCTCTAAATTTCATAGTTTAAATGCCAGCAGGTAAATTTCTTAAGGTTGGATTGTCATTCCAGAACATATTCTGAAATATGTAAAAGTAAAAACTATGCTGTTAAGAGGAAAAAATATTTCTAGTGGAACTATAAATCCTCTGGGAACTAAACCCTTTGAAAACATTGTTCACAATGGAAAAGTTGACTCAACTCTAACTGTGAACAAATGCATTTGTAATCTATCAGGCTGATCCTTCCCTTCCCACCTGAGAATATTTTACTGGAGCCATAAAAATACACACAATTCTAGTGATTAGTAAAAACCAAACCAAACCATAAGGACAGTTCTTTGAATGCACAAAGGGAGAGCTTCCTCATAAATGGGGGGGGGGGGGAGGGGAGGAATGAAAACTTTGCTTATATTATAAAATTTGACATTGGAAAACAATTGCGATTTCCAACTTCTAAAAATAAATCAATGTAATTTATAATCCATAGACTCACCTATCTAGCCTTTAAAATCAATTAAGATTGAGTTTAAAATATTTACTTACATTTATTGGCCAGGAGCTCATCAAAAGTTTCTGACCACAGCTGTGCTTCTTCAGGAGAAGGTCTGCAAAAATGAGTGCATACATTTAAAAAGAATGAATTTCTTCTGCTTCAAAGAAAAGGCAAAATATGTATCACACAACACTCTACAGTTAAGTTTGGGATCTCTAACTTACTTAATAAAAGCTTGTTTGCCTTTCTTGTTGACTTTTGGCTTCCCAGGTGTAGATGAGTTTTGCAGGAAGTAACTTAAACGGGTCTTCCAGTCTTTTATGCTAAACGGAAAGAATTATATCCAATGAGTAATGGAATGATGCTTAATCATAATAGCTGCTAACATTGTACCAAGTAGTTCTTTTTAACATCAGAAGCATAATCTTAAGCAACAGGAAAACAAATAAGACCTCACCAAATTAAAAAGCCAAATAGTATAAGTGAAATGAATCTTTGTTATTTTGTGTCAATTTCTATTCCACATACGAATGTGGTACTAATAATATTTATCTTAAATAATCTGAACTGGCTCGTTAAATAATTAAGGTAAAGGCTGCTTCAATGATTGAGAAACTTTGTCATTCTATAAAGTGGTGAATGAAACAGGTTTTCCTTTTGGCCCATGTGAAATTTTAGTTTCTGCAACGCTATGACAACTCTGAGCAATTTTCAATCATCTGGTGAAATCTACTTCAGTGACACTGAAATGAGTCAGATAAGATTCTAATTAGTTTCCTCTTTACTCCTAAAAAAATTGAAGGCTTTGTATAAAGCTCTATGTGAAAAGTTTATGCAACAGCTCTTAAAAGCAATTCTAAATTACTCCTTTCAGACAAGGAGTCTGGCAAAGTTTCGATACTTTCTAAGAGAGAAGCCAAATAAATAGATCTCCTAGCTTAATAATTTAAATGCCTAAACCCTCTACCTGTTGGCATTAATCAGGGTATACATATCCAAGAAACAAGAAAGAAGTTGGGCAGAGCTGCAGATTTGGGGAGATAACAAAGATGCAAAGGCTACTACTCGTGAAAGCAGGATTCTCAGGCTACTTTTTGTTTAAAGGAGAGGGAGTATATTTGTTCTTTTAAAAATCAAGAAATGTTCGTATGTTGGATGCATCCAACTTTATTCTTGCTTAATGACACCCCCTAAAAACCGTGAAAAAACAAAGCCGCAAATCTCTACAATCTTACTGTAGCTTTCTTTTATGGGGACTGACTTTAAAAAGAAATTACCTATTATAAAGTAACCTCTGACTATGCTTTTCTAATCAGAAAGAAAGGTTCCAGACGTCTAGCAGGGTCTCTTTCAAGAAATCCCATAGAAGGAGAAGGAATGGGAACGGGGAGTCAGTACTTACATGGTCCGCTTCATCTTTTCTCTCTTCTCCTCGCCCATTGGGTAGCCGCTGGCAGTTTTCTCCATGGAGCCGCAGTTGGGTTGGAAAGTCAGGAACATAACACTTTGCATGATACAGATCCGCGGGCTGGGCTGTAGACACTCGCCTCTTAGGGCTCCTCCCGGCGCTGCTGCGGCTTTATAAGTCTCGGAGCCTGGGGCAAGCGAGGGCGTCCAGTTTCGACTCCGCCCCCGGGCCGCGCGGATTTGCTGGGTAGGAAGGGGAACAAAAGAAATGTCAGCGCCCGCCTCTGGTGTCCCCGTTCTCCCTTCGGGTTCATGCGCAGTGGTGCCAAAAACCGTGTTGGAAACCGTAGCCCGGTGGGGGGAACAGATAGAGATCTCACTGTGTGGCTCCGGCTGCTGACCTTTTCCGTGGGTGCTGCGAGGCTCACCAGACGAGTCTGGAGCCGCCCAGGATGGAAAGAAAGGACCCGGGTATGGGACCGAGTGGCTCGATGTCTGTTCTTGATGCAGAAAGGGGAGAGAGGTAGGGGCACGACTCGGCGTGCTCCCATCCGCTTCCTTCCTCCCACCCCCTCACCCTATGAGCCAAAAGACACCTCCTAAGAATCGTGTTTGAAAGCTGTGCTTTAGCATCTCCGTCCTGATACAACTCACTCCATTGTGAGTTTCAAGTGAAAAGTAAAGCTCTTTAAATGAGAAAATTGCTTTAATTTGTGAACTATCAGTAACCTTTTTTTTTTTTTTTAATAACTTCTTATTTAATTGGTTGACTCGGAGCTTAGGAAATTAATTTCTAAAACTGATTAGCTTCTGAGTAGTCCGTATTTGGGATCCAAATCTTGTCTCTTTGAAGTATATCTTTCAGTGAAAGCTGTCTCACCTCTTTCAAAGGGTGTTAAGAGCTCAGCTGTGGCCGATTGCAGCCAGATTGACTCTGAACAACTTTAGTCTCACTCAGGTCTCAGCTGGACGCTTTCCTGGTCCCAGTCAGTTTCTTTAGGTCTGTTTGAGGAACTGGCCTGAGAAGGCCTTCAAGATGTCCTTAACACTATTGTGTCAGGGCAGCCGGGTGAAGGCAGTTGCGCTGAATGACCTCCCAATTTATTGTGTCCAACTCGTTTTAGGGGAAAATCTGATCTAATCGAGAAGGGGACTTGTACGAAGAAGAATTGTAGTAAGAACTGAAGTTTGACCAGCAAATGTAAGACTATGTTCGGAAATAGGAACTGCTCCAACAAAAAAGTAAGAGGAAGAAGGGGCCAGGCAAAGTGTTAGTTTATGTGAATACAGTAATTAAAATCTAGAGTTCATCTAAAGCTGAAAGGGACCTCGAAAGGAGTCTGGATCAACCCACTATCTTATTAAATGTTGAAAATGAGGTCCAAGGATATTGTGATTTGGTCAAGGTTATACAAGTAGTGTGAATTGAACTCAGAGCCAGTTCTGTTTAATCACAAACTCTGAGGATGAAGCTTCCTCCTTACTAGTCTTTTTGGTCACCTCCCTTCCTTCCATCCTGTTAGATTTTTAAACTCTTTGGGGACAGGGATTATCTTTTGCCTCATTTGGTTTCCAGTTAATGCTAAGTATCTACAATTTCTAAAACGTTCTTTGGTTAAAGAGTAGATGTTTAATATGTTTATTAAATTATTACGTGTTTAGTAGTGATAGGTCAGCAAAACGATAAAATGGGTAAAGCACCAGGCTGAAGTCAGGAAGACCTGAATTCAAATCCAGCCACAGACATTTACTAGCTATATGATCCTGGGCAAGTCACTTCAACCAGCTTATCTCAGTTGCATCATTTATAAAATGATCTAGAGAAGGAAATGACAAACATTTGTCAAATTTGCCAAGAAAACTCCAAAAGATATCATGAAGAATTGGGCACACTAGAAAAACATCGATAGATTATTGATTTTTTTTTGTTGTTGTTCATCCCTTGCTCATGATTCCCCTCTCTTCCCCTCCCACTTCCAATATTTTATTGTGAAGAATGATGTGCAGGGAATTTCGGCTCTTAGGTGTGTTGGAAGCGTTTGTTCATGTATATTTTTGATGGAACAGAATGTTAAAGCTAAAATTGATTGTAAAGATCGTGCAGTTCTGACTTTCTTTTGCAGATGTATAAACTGAGGTTCACAGGGAGCAAAGTGACTTATCCGAGGCCAATAAACTAATAAATAGCAGATCCAGATCTCAAATCCAGGTCTTCTGGTTACAAGTTTAGAGTTCAACCTATTTTACAGTGCTTATTGACTTGGATCAATTGGAGAATTGGTAGAGAGAGACCTAAAGTCGTCCTGGACCTGAGGAAACCTTGGGAACTACTTAACTACGTTAGTTTTAGTAGTATAGGAATACAATGTAAACTTTCCCGGTACATTTGACCTTTGGCAGGATTAGGATGTAAAAATATTTTATATCTGAATATTGAATATTTTATCTTTCTCAAATTTTCTGATACTTCCGAGTGCTGACAATGAAGAATGATCTCCACAATATCATAATTTGCATTTCTTTGCAAATAACTTAATTCAATACCTACAGAATTTAATATAATCCTATTTAGCAGTATTATTCTCAGGAAGCTCAAAAGTTTTCACTTTTGTCTATCTTGTGTCATGATAGTATTATTTGATATTTGTGAAATGAATTTTTGAACTTACAATGTTCATTTGAGAAAAACTTAAACTACTTCCTACTCATCAGATGTTTTATCCTCTGAGCTAAAGAGTTAACTTGTGACTGCAGAGAACATCTTTATGGTACAATGGAATATTCAGGTGCCTTTTACTTCCCCCTCTCCTCCCCTTCCTACCCCACCTCCATGATACACACACAGTACAAAAGGAACACAGTGGATCATGACAGTTATGACAGGGTAAATTGCATCAGCTGTGTTATCTTGCAAGACAAATGGATATATATATATATATTTACCAATGAAGAATCACAAGTCCTTGCTTCCTATGTACTTTCAAGTACTTTTCTTATCAAGAATCTAATCTGATTGTAAGAGTTATAGCAAAGCATTGACAAGATTGCAAACCTTACCTTTTTAAAAATTAAAGTGCAGTTGAACTTAGTAAACTATTATTCTTATGTTCATTGGCCAGTAGCTGGAGCTCTAAGGATAGAGAAAATACATGGCTATGGACCACGAGAGCAGAAAGTTTCACCTATTTTAAATAATGAAAGAATAAGGCTTTTCTGTAATTGTGAAAAAGGACTTACTTCTAAAATGTTAGATGACCCATAGATATTTAATTTATCTTTCCTTCATCTCTTGGTATAGATACATAGAAATTTAGGGAAGTAAGAGAGGTGTGCTTTCTTTTTCTAATACTGCAAAATGGTCTCTCTGTCTTGATCTCTTCTCCCCTTTTTTATGTTTCTCCTTCCATTCCAGATTTTTATATATGCACAATTTGGAACTTTGGGAGATATAGTTGAACTGGAGTTCATGGAAAGCCAGTAGTTCAAATAAGATTAGGAAATAGGATATGCATAATTGCATTAAAATATTCAAAGAATTTCATAAGGGAATTTTTCTAGGAATTATGTACACTAATTACAGCACAATTAAATTGAGTATGGCTATTGTAATTTTAGAAACGATTGTCAGATTATTGTGGATATTTAATTTTGATGGTTAATAGTTAATATATTGGACAGAGAATCTACTCTAAAATATATTTATGCAGTAATGGTATTTATTAAAATAAAACATTTATTATTGACCTTAAATAGAAAACTGCTTCATTTGATCTTATTTTTATTTCTTCTTTGTGACTAGACTTTAAGTAACTTGGATTACTTAATTTGAAAATGGCACATATTTTCCATCCTGTGTGCATAATAAACACTGTACAATAAGCAAGAAACACCGTACAAGTCTAGCAACTCAAAAATTTGACCATGTTCTTGTTGGAATGATCATGCCCCCTACTGGAATGATTTTTGACCAAATATATAGAGGTCCAAATCCTAAATTTATTCTTAATTTTTTTAATAGGGTTTAAACCTGATGGGGTTGTTACTGAATCTCTGCTCTACTGCAATATATTTTATGAATGCCTCAATGAGAAAAAGCTAGAATATTAACCTTTAACCATATTTAGAAGAAATGAATAAATAGAAAAAAAAAGATTACCCCAGAATTTATGCTGCCTATTTAAGGAAGTTCAAAAACTCTCACATCTCTATCATTTATTGTGGTAGCTGATATTACTTCTTATAAAATGAACTTGTGAAGTCACAATTCCACACTGCTTCCACTCATCAGGTGAGCTCAGAAATAGTTATTATGTTCTGTTAATGCCATATTAAATTTTGCATTTTTCAGTCTGTTAGTAAACTCATTTTTATTGAGGCACTTGATTCAGATTAAAAGCACCCTATTTGATATCATTATGTTGGGGAAGACTTGTTCTCCTCAACTTTACTCTGTACAAAAATTTCAATTTTAGGAAATATCTTTTTGGAAATCCTTGTTTTCAGTGTTTCTATAAAGACAGCTAGATGGCATAGGAATAGGCCTGAAGTCTAGATCAAACCAGACCAGTTCAAAGCTACCGTCTATATTTAACTAGCTATGTTGCCCTGGAAAATCACTTGATTTCTTTTTGCCTCAATTTCCTTATCTGTAAAATAGAAATAATAATTGTACCTATCTCCCGGAGTTGTTTTGAAGATGAAATGAGATTATATCTGTAAAACACTTTGAAAATTTTATAGTGAGATATAAATGCTGGTTATATTATTATTGTTATTACTTTGAAGAAGCTCACTTTAAGTGTACATGCTGATAAATAGGTTTTGGCAATAGTTTATTAAGAACAGTTGATATTCCTTTGTGGTTGCATTATTTCTTTTAAATTTTACAATAATATTGTGGGAAGACATAGTTATTTTGCAATATTCTATAGTGAAGTTAAGAAGTAAGGTGATTTGTCCAGGGGATTAGACTTAGTGAGTGTCAGAGGCTGTATTTAAATAAAGGATTCTCCTGATTTCAAGTTGAATTATTTTTTGCACTATACCATATTGATTCTTGAATTTGTTTTCTTGGGTACAAGCAATTCCCAACAGTTACAGACTGAGGGACAGAGATTCCTTTATGGTGAGAGACTGTGACTTCTTGGACCATAATTGAAGCAGAAGTTAAATGAAATTTCTTGCCTATTCTGAAGGACCAGATTTTGAAATTGTAACAACTGGCTTTTTAGGCTCATAGGCTATGAGGTTAGTGGTTTGAGCCCAAGATCAATTGTATGAAGACAGAATATTTGGTTTAGAAACCATTACTCCAATTTACCAGCTGTATAACCTTAATTAAGTCACTATCTCCTAGAATTTTAGTTTATCTCTTAAACACCACACTCCATTTTCCATTTTCATGCCTTTGCACTGAAGGGCTTCCATACTTTGAATATTTTGATTTCTTATCTGATCCTTTTGGTCTTCCTGAACTCCTCTTCTAGCTCAAATTTTACCTTTTTTATAGGATGCCTTTCCTTATCTCCTCAGGGATTAGTGTTTTTACTTTTCAGATTACCTTCCATCTAATTCTACATATCTCAGCCTATTTAGGAAGATTTTGGCAAGAATATTGCCAGCAATGGCTAAGAGAGAGGACCTCTTCTCTGTCCCCTCTTTTCAATCCCACCCCCATGATTGTCACATTCTATTCCCTTCATCTTTCTAAAGATAGGAAATGGAGTCATCCTTGAACTCCTCAGATATAACCTCCTTTTGCCATGTAATCTGGAAAATTTCAATCAGCTTTTGTATGTAAATCTCAGCTGGAATAGAATCAATACCCAGTGCCTTGCCTTACTATACAAAGCTAACCTAATGAAATTTACAACTTCAGCTAGGGAGTAATTGATTTTAACTTCAGATAAACCTGTCAGTAGCTCCAGCATTGATTAATAGTAGTCTGCTGAGAACACTATGGAACTGTTCAACCCACTTTTCTAGGATCTTGTTTTTATCACTAATCAGTGACACCATCACTACTGACTAGTTGAGTTTTTGGCCCATAAACAGCCTTCAATGCACTTATTTCTTAAAGTAGGTTGTTAATACTCTATTGTCTTTGTAGGGACCATATAAATGTAGGAACTTGTAGAGGGATGGAATTCTGGAGAAGTATATTGGAAACAAGGTGTGTTAACTCAGTGGAATTGTTGAGATGATGGTTCTCTAGTTCATATATATACTTAATACTTAGTATGGTGATGTAATGGTTTTCTTGTTCACACATATTCATTATGCTGTAATGATGTAATTGTACTAAGGTATATAAGGGCTGAAAAGGACTGGAATTGGGGCATTCTATTTTTGACCAGCCTTGTGGTGGCTGTCTTGCATCCTTCACCCTTCCACTAAAACCAAGGACTCAGGCTGATCCTGAGGTCCTCCAGAAAGCTATCCTGAACATTAAAGGAACTGTGTTATTGTCTTTGTGTATCCAGTGTTTAGCACAGTGCCTGAAAATAATAAGTGTTTAATAAATGCTTTTTGACTGAGTAGTTGCAAGATAAGATACCGATAACAAGCTTTTTCTATCTACTTCAAAGGGTTATTGTGAAGAACGTACTTAACTATCCCTTTTGCTTCTGAAATACACACATCCATATCCCTCATAATAATAAATGGGATGAAGGCTGGGGAGTGGAGCCAGCTCAACAAATAATACAAATCAAAGTTTGATTTATTATTTTGTTGACAATCTAGGCTTAAGAAAGCAATGGAGAAAATATTATTAATGCAGATTAAACTTAGTATGTCATGTATACCTCCCCCCCAAAAAAGTTGGTTGCTAAACATTTACTAGCATACTCCTTGATGGACACTAGCTAACAATGTGGCATTAGCTCATTTTTATCAAACATAAATGTGTAAAATATTAATTGACTGAAACAAAAGTACGTCTGTTTTTCTTATTCTAAATATTAATGCCACATCTAATTCAACAATCTAAGAAGTATTTATTGAGTACCTATTATATGCAATGCACAGTACTAGGTAGTGGAAAAACAAAGCCAATATGAAGCAGTCCCTGCTCTTAAGTGTGAAGACGGAGTTAGCACCCTGGAAACTTTAAAATCAGCCAGAGTCAGGATAAGCAAAAGTCCTTGATCTTTATTCTTTGTCGAAGGGAGAGGAGAGAGAGTGTACATAGGAATCTCCTCTTTCTTCTACCGCCTGGAATCACCCTCCTTGTCCTACTCTACCCTTTAATCCCTCCTCCAAATCTCTCTATAGGCCAATAGATCAAGTCAGAACAAAATGGTGGGGTGAGCCATTTTCCAAGCAAATGCTAATAGAGTATTGTCCAATTGGTAATTAGCCTTAAGTGCTTGGTTATCCAAGTGCATCTGCTCAGAGAGTCAGCCCTTTACATCTCCCACTTTCTTTTGTTTTAGAACACAAGTGGTCACATCATCCCTGACTTCTCAGGGAGATGAGAGCCCCCAAGGGGAGATGATCATGCCCTCCCTGACTTCTCAGGAAAGGAGGTGAAAAGCACCAAAGGGAAGTGGGGTTTGCTAGCAGGTTTCTGAACTGAAGGGTCTTATTAGAACAACCCCATCAGCATGGGAGGTATTACACAAGCACGTA
Organism: Antechinus flavipes; assembly: GCF_016432865.1. Classification (NCBI taxonomy): domain Eukaryota; kingdom Metazoa; phylum Chordata; class Mammalia; order Dasyuromorphia; family Dasyuridae; genus Antechinus; species Antechinus flavipes. The sequence goes on from NC_067401.1 coordinate 399,209,270, forward strand.
GTAATGACACAGAGGCTATTAGTGATGACTCTCCCCACAGTCAGTGCAGGCTCGATGTGGTGTAACAAACATGAATTGTACATGCAAGTAGTGATATAATAAACAATATGAATCAACATGGTGTTGTAAAAGATTTCCAAAAGTCCTAGAAGGAGGATATGTAAACAACAGTCACACATACGCCTTCTTCAGCAGCCAAGAGATAGTCCAAAACTAATCTATTGTCCATTGCTTCACATGTCAGGGAATCCAATGATCTCTGCAAGTTTTTTGAAATCCTGCAACAGTCTTTTTATGTATTAGGGAATCCAATGATTCCAGCAGATTTTGAAGTCCTGCAACAGTCTTATCATTTCTCAGAGAAACCAATGATTCCTGAGAGTTTTCAAGTCCTACAACAGTCTTATCATGTCTCAGAGAATCCATTAATTCCTGAGGATTTTGAAGTCCAACAATTTTTGATGTCCATAAGTCAAACACCATAACTGCCATGCTCTTTCAGTGGTGGGTACAGTCAGTGACGGAACCACCCAATGTTTCTTGGGTCTTCTCCTTTGTTTCAAGGGTCTGCTCTGTCTCTCTCCAATGGCCAAGGTGAATACGGCTTGTTGGCACCCATCAGATTCCTTCTCCACCTCTAGAGATACAAGAAAACCCTCTCCCCCACGCAGTTAGCCTATCTGATCCCTTCCATTCACCACTTTCTGGATGTCTCCACATCACCAGGTGATTATCTAAAGATAGTGGAGCTGCTCACACTGGACACTGCCTTCCAGTGGGTTATAAAACCTGTCTGCTGGACCAGTGCATCTTTGTCAAAAATCAAGAAGTTAATAGTATAAAGGGCTAGATTTAGAAGTTCCCTAGGGTTACCTGTGGCTTCCCCTTTCTTTTGTTTTTGGAGCAGCATCTTAATGTCTCTGTTTCTCCTCTCTACTATTACCTGTCCTTGAGGATTAAAGGGTATGCCAGTGGTGTGTAAAATCTTATACTGTACACAAAAGTGGGCAAAATGCTTAGAAGTATATGCAGGTCCATTGTCTGTTTTTATTGCTTGTGGCACACCCATAATGGCAAATGCTTGGATAAGGAATTTAGTGACCACTCGGGCTGTCCCTTTTGCTGCTGGTATTGCAAAAATGAATACTGAAAAGGTGTCTACCATAACATGGATAAAAGACAGATGACTAAAAGATTTATAATGGGTCACATCCATTTGCCAAATTTCATTGGGTCTCAAACCACGAGGATTCTTCCCTGGAGGCAGTGTAGGAGCATGAAAAGGAAGGCAAAAGCTGTACAGGCTTTTACTATGCTCCTAGCTTCCTCTCTAGTTATTCCAAATTGTAAACATTATGTAAAGAAGTCTCTGGTGACCAGGAAATTGGGTGAGTATTTTCATAGACAAATAGGGAATTTACTTCGTTAAGGGCTAAACTAGTAACCTTTTCTGGCTGAAATGGGGCAGATGTTAGGAAAAGATTTTCCTCCAGACCCAGCCCCATGTTGGGTGTCAAATGTGAAGACCGTATTAGCACCCTGGATACTTTAAAATCAGCTGGAGTCGGGATAAGCAAGAGTCCTTGTTCTTTATTCTTTGTCAAAAGGAGAGGAGAGAAAATGGACACAGGAATCTCCTCTTTCTTCTATCACCGGAGTCACCCTCATTTGTCCTACTCCATCCTTTAATGCCTCCTCCAAATCTCTCTATCGGCCAACAGATTGAGCCAGCACAGAATGGTGGGGCAGGCCATTTTCCAAGCAAATGCTAATAGAGTATTGTCCAATTGGTAATTAGCCTCAAGTGCTTGGTTATCCAAGTGTATCTGCTCAGAGATTCAGTCCTTTACATTTAAGGAGTGGAGAGGTATAGAGACAGGAATACAACATATATGATTTACATATTTTAAGAATTTAGCATAATTAAATTAATATAATTAAGAATAAAGTTTAATTAAAACAAGCTTATTTATTACATACTCTATTTATTTAATATTTACACAGAAAAATCAATGCAAGACAATTTGGGGAGGGAGACAATACCATCAACTGTAAGGATGAGAGAAAGCTTATTTTAAAAGATTACCACCTAAAAAGGAGGTGAGGAAATTAGGAATTCTAAGATTCCTAAAGGGAGAAGGGAGTATATTCCTCCCTATATTCTACTCAAATGAGAGTAAAACAATGTAAAGGCACTAACTGGGAGGGAGAGTGTTAAACTCAATGATCAGCATTAAGTTCAGCTTGGCTAGACTGTTAAATAGTGAATGAAATAATATGAAGTAAATATGTGAAAAGGAAGGCTGGAGTTACACTTGAAAGGGCTTTAGTTAAGAAAATAGATGGCCAGAGACTCCAGATGCCACTTAAAGAACCTATGGTCTGTCTTGAGGATTCTTAGTCTTTTTTTGTGCATGGACCTCTTTGGCAGTCTGAAGTCGATGGACTCTTTCTTAGAATGATGTTTTTAGGTACACAAAATAAATATGTAGTATTACAAATGAAGACAATTACATTGAGATATAATATATTTTTAAAGTTTATGGAATCTAGATTATGAACCACTGCATGATGAAAAACACTAACAACAACAAACCCCACCCCTAACTTCTCACCTGTCTTTATTATTTATCCAGAGAGGAGAAGCTGGCTAGAGAACTGCATTACAAATTAGAAGGACTACATTCTGTTCCTAGCTAAAAATTGTATTTTCATTATGACCTTAGTCAAATTGCTTAGTCTTTATCTGCCTGGGAGTTTTATCTTTAATGGAAATAACTAGAGTTGCTTCTTGCCTTATAAGGAAATCATAAAGCTTTTGGAAACAAGTACCTTGAACTCCTTGGTGATGGTATCTTATGACTGGCTTCAGGCAACATTTTAAAGTGGATATAGTATGTAATTGATGTTCATTTTCCCCCCTTTTTAGCTCCTTTGCCCTCTATTTTTGGATACCTTCACTTTGTGCTAGCATTCAATATCTTCGGGCTGTTTCCTGGTTATTCTGTGTGTCCTCTACTACAGCATACTGTTGGAGCTCATCTTCTCTTGACAACCTGTCACGCAGCTTTTTCCAGTCTTCTCTTCGCCATAATACTTTGTTAATTAGGACATTTTTTTTTCTTTAAATCCCTTAAATCTCATTTCTTGGTTCTTACTTTCTGCTAGGGAACTGACAAACTAATATGCCAGAACTAGCTAATGAATTGTTTCCTAGGTAACATGCTTGCATTTTAACTCACAAATGCTAAAAAAAAATTGCCTTAACACAAAAGAATGCCTTTGTAGAAGCATGAAATATTCGTCAAAGAGAGGCTCTTTTCATGGATCTCTAAAATCACACTAAATATGTGTACTGAAATGAAGGATTGACTTTATTTTTACATTATATACCTAGATTACGGAAAACGTTAGTTGAGTTTGTCACTACCTGACCTGAAACTACTGTAATGCAACAAATATTCAATGAAGTTTTTGTTTTGCTTAACTGTACTTTGTAACAAGGAAAAGTTGTATGTATATTACCAAGAAGATTTTTTTTTAAATCAATAGTATTTTCATTTTCAAAAGACATGTAAGGATAGTTTTCAGCATTCATTTTTGTAAGATTTGTGTTCCAGTTTTTCTGTTTTCTTTCCTTATCTTCCTCCTCCCCAAGACAATAAGTAATCTGATATAGGTTACACATATGCAGTTCTTTTAAATATATTTCCATATTTGTCATGCTATGCAAGAAAAATCAGACCAGGAAAGGAAAAAATCATGCAAAAAAAAAAAAAAAGCAAACAAATAAAAAAAGGTGAAAACACCAAGCTACAATCTATATTCAATCTCCATAGTTCTTTTCCTGGATGCCAATATCATTTGCTGTCTCAAATCTAATGGAATTGCCTTGGATCATCAAATTACTGAGAATAGCAAATTCCAATGACAATTGTATATGGCATAATCTTGTTGTTACTGTGTTCAATGTTCTCTTGGTGCTTCTGGACCAAGAGGATTTTTAAAATTATATCTTTTTATTTACAAGATATATGCATGGGTAATTTTTCAGCATTGACCCTTGCAAAACCTTCTGTTCCAACTTTTCCCCTCTTTCTCCCTACCCCCTCCCCCAAATGGCAAGTAGACCAATACATGTAAAATATGTTAAAGTATATGCATACATGGCCATACAGTTATTTTGCTGCATAAGAAGAATCAGACTTTGAAATAAGGTAAAATTAACCTGAGAAAGAAATAAAAAATGCAAGCAGGTAAAACCAGAGGGATTGGAAATCCTATGTAGTGGTTTACACTCATTGACCAAGAAGATTTTTTAAAGCATTAATAAAACATTTAAAAATAATCTGTGAAGATAGTTTAGGTATTATGTTGTTAAATCTGTTGTTAAATATTAGCAGACTCTATTAACCAATTAGCTCCCAATATTTGTTTATCTGATAGTTGTTTGAAGTTCTTGATGTATTTCATTCACTTATTTAGCAAACTATATCCATTGAACATCTAGTCCATACATTAGGGAATGGGATATAGATATGTGGATAACAATGACTTGGATGCTATTGCAAAAATACAAGACAAGGTCAACAGTTCCACCTGATTTCTCTAGACTGACTTAAGTGAAGGTCCAGAATAATGTATATGGCTCAGTGATAGTTGCTAGGGACACAATAGGAGTTGAAAGGAATTTTCTTGCCCCAATCCAAAGAATAGGTAGGAACAAGGGAATGATCACTTAAAAAGATAGCAATGACCTAAGGCTTTTGGTTAACTTGATACAGTTATAGTCAGACTCAAAAAAGAAACCAAATAGACTTGGGCTATGACCTATCTCATGAAACAGCTCTGAGAGGGGAAAAAGAGACTCCATAAAAGCAATACAGTGGAGAAACAGCAGAAGGTAACACAATAGACAAGATAGCTAGACTCTAGCAGCTCTGTGGAGAGAGCAATGCACAGGTTAGCAGAGAAAATAGCCTTGTGGATGCCATCACTGACATCAGCAACTGTAGAGAGCAGCAAAGGACAGCTTTGGAGAGAGGAATATTCCCAGTAGGGGACTGTGTCCCCTACAACGTGAGTTGTCCTGGATATGGGTATTCTTTCCTCATATGTATTCCCTGAGTGCATGTTCCTTCTCTTACCACTAGTGTGTGAAGGGAGGGGACAAATTTCCCTGTTATTTGCTATTCTTTTAAATTTTTTACTGCTTTGAATATGTAATATGGTTTGGTCTGATAAAAGCAAAACACGGGTTAGATCTCTTGAGACATTGTTTTGAATAAATGTATGAAAGTGCACCTTGAATTTCAGTATAGCTTTCAGGCACATTTGAGGATAGTTTGATCATACAAAGATTCATAAAACATGTTTGTTTAATTTTTTTGTACCTGAGGATATTATAATCCAAATTATAGTCCAAATATCAATAGGACATGCTCAGAACTAGTGTTTCAAGGTAGTGGATTTCATAGAAGCTTTTAAAAAATTACAATTTAATTTAAAGTACAGAGGAAGTATAGATTTGAACAACTAAAGTTAATCAATGCTATTGTGGATATTTGTTTTAGAGGAAGTGTAGACATTTTTCATTTGGACTTGAAAGGATGGGTAGGGCCTTACAGACAGGGTTGAGGGGGACAGAGAAGGTATACTAAGAAAAAAACCCAGCATGTACAAAGGGAAAAAAAAGATGGCAAAAATTATAGCAGATTACAGAGAATAATCCAGTTTGATTGAAATGTAGAGTACTAAAGAATATTAGATGATAACATTTAAAAGATCAATTAATGGAGGACTTTGAAGGCCAGTTTAAGGAGTTAAGACTTTAATCAATAGGTATGGGGAGCCATTCAATGTTTTTGAGTGATGAAATTATATCAAATGATATGTTTTAGAAAGATTATTATAGTAGGATTGGATAGGGGAGAGATGAAGAGAAAATTAAAAGATAATAATAGTTTAAGAAAGATGATGAATAATAGAGATATATTGTGGAAGTGAAATTGATAGGACTTTTTGCTGATTGTGAGTAGAGAATAAAGGAAAGAAATAAAGTTGAATATAAGGTTTGTAGAGAAGTCAGGAGAGGAACAGGTTTGCAAAGGTGGAGGTAGTAGGGATATTAATTTTGAGTTTAGGTTTGAACATGCTGAGCTTGAGATTCTGCCAAGACAGATGGTGGAGATATCCAAAAGGCAATTGGAAGTGGAAATCTGGTATTTAGGAGAAAGTTCATGGCAGAAATTAAGATTTGGGAAATCATTGTTGAATTGCTAAAGGAGAGAGTAGAAAGAGGAAGACAAAAAGAGAAACTTGGAAAAATCCCAAATGAGAATATATGAAAATGCTTTGAAAATGTTAAAGAACTATACAAAATTAGATATTATTATGGCAGGATGGGATAAAGAAAAGGAACTAACAAAAGAAACAGAAGAAAATTGGGATCATGTGTCTGAGAAGGTAAAAAAAAAGTTAGTATCTAGAGATAGGGAGTTGTTATTAATGTTAAATATTTCAAAGAGGTCAAAGAGTGTGCTGAGGAAAAGGAGACAGAATAATGACTTTTTTTTCCTCCAAAAAGTTTGATAGAACAACCTGGAATTTTGCCCCAAGAGTTATAAAATCATTCATACTCTTTGACTCAACAATATCACTTTTAGGTCTGTTTCCTCAGGTGATCAGAGAAAAAAGAAAAAGAAACTATATGTCCTAAAATATTTATAACAATGGTCTTTCTGGTGTCAAAGAAATGGAAATTGAGGGGATGCTCCTCTAAACAAGATGCAGTATATGATTGTGAGAGAATACTAGTATGTTTTAAGAACTATAAGGAAAGAGCTGGTTTATAGTTTTTCTTTTTAGAAAAACATGGAAAAACTTGCATGAAGTAAGGAAGACTGAAATGAACAGGACCAAGAGAACATTGTATATAATAACAGCAATATTGTTAGAAGAATAATTGTGGATCTACTAAGTTATTTTGAGTATCATAAATACTCAAATCAATTACAAAGGACTTATGAAGGAAGATGTTGTCCACTTCTAGAGAAAGAACTGATAAATAGAAGTATGCTTTAAAAAAAAAACACGTTTATAAATACACGTTTATAAAATCTGTGTCAAATGATGCCCTTCTCTAATTTGGGGTGGGAAGAATTAAAGAGAACCAGTTCAGAATTTAAAATGTAACAATTTTTTTAAACTTGATAGAAAGGATTAGAAAACAATTAGCCTGTGAAAAGGTAACCAGGAGGCGGAAATTAATTTGATTGTATTAGAGGAGAGGAACATGTCTTTTGGTAGAGGAAAAGGCCAATGGAGAGGAAGAGATCAAAATTATAAGAGGGGTTTAGGCTCCTAAGATAACTTAGAAAAGTCTGTCTAAACCATAATATGATTATAGTGAATTCATTCTAAATTTCTACCCTGCTGTGTCATCATAGTGTGGAGTTGATCTTGAATATTAAAGACTGCCAGTATAATACAAGTTCTAGACATCTCATTAAGTTAGAAAAGTTTCAGCAGTATATTGGTAATTTGACACTGTCTCCATTAGCTGAGAACAACTTAGATAAATTGAGAGGGGGACAATTGGGGAGGGACACCAATAAAAGAATGGCCATCACATCATGAATTTTTTCATCCAATAGTAAAACAGTATAGGAACTTTGGAAATTTTAGATCAGCTTGGATGGATTGTATTTTCTTTCAGTGGAAAGAAATCGTACCAGTGAAAACACAAATCCTTGGAATATTGAAATAAAAGGATAGTTAAAGTATTATTTATATTTACATCAAAAATGCACTTATGAGGAAATAATATTGTTGCAAAAATATAGTACATGTTCTTTTTCTGTCCTGTAGTAGCATTCTCTAAGTTCTCCAACAGTCCTTTCTTCATTCATATGTGTTTTTTAAAATATTATTTACATTTTTTCAATTGCTAGAAATTTATTTGCTTTCCCTTCATTTTTCTGATCCTAATTAAAAACAAAAAGAAAAATAAGATCCTTGTTACAAATATGCATTTGGTTATTGTTCAGTCATTTCCAACTCTTTGTGACCCTATTCAGGTTTTCTTGGCAAAGATACTGGAGCAGTTTGCCATTTCCTTCTCCAGTTCATTTTACAGATGAGGAAACTGAGGCAAACAAGTTTAAGTGACTTGCCCAGGGTCACGCAGTCTTTGAGGCTAGTTTCAAACTCAGGAAGATGATTCTTCCTGACTCCAAGTCTGAATCTCTATCCCATGCATTATCTAAATATGCATAGTTAAGCAAAACATATTCCCACATTGACCATGTCCAAAATGCATTTCTGTAGGTGGGGAAGAAATGTCAATATGGTCTAGAGCATGTAGTATCTCTTAAAGACCCTCTACTCTCTCTGTCCCTTTCTCCAAGGGAAACACCTTTCTAAATGGCTAAAATGATCCAAGAAAGAGCTAAGTGGCTGCTCTTCTCTCCCAGGTTCTAGAGGGAGAGGGTGGTGAAGAGAACAGGAACTCATACTTATATTTCTGCCACCAGAGTTCTGTCACCATTCCTATTTTTCAGCCTTTCTGGAGTTTTCCAATCTGTCTTGTCTCTGTTCGTTGAACCTTCCTCTGTTTTCTGTTTAAAATAGATTTGTTGTTGGAGACTTGGACTCAGTATCTACTACTTCTGAGTTGGTTGTTGTTCTTCCTTGTTAAGGACATCACTATGTTAGAGTTGAGTTACAGTGTGTTCAACTGCGACTGATCAGACCAATATAAGATTGTAATGTTCTGCCACAGATCAGACACAAATAGTCCCTATGAACATTTGGGGTGACTTTTATTTACCTGTATGAATCCTTTGACCTCCCTGGCTTTTGTTTCCTTATCTGTAAAATGAGATTGATCCAGATGATTTCTTGGGTCTTTTCAGTCTCTAGATCTATGGTGTTATGATTTCTGGGAGAAGGAGGTGCTACTTAGGCTGTAGAAAGAGACTGGGGGTGTGGAAGCTTTTGTAATCTTACTGTTTTGTTTAGGTGAATTTCCTTTAAGTATGTATAAAACCCTTTTGTCTCCCCCCCCAAAAAAAAACCCTTTATCAGATGAAAAAGATATCTGAGATGTTTTGCAGCCACATGTGAGTGTGTAACTTCCTGTAATTCATAGGAAATACTGATATCTATCTTGCTGCAAGCCACAGTTCGTATGGCTGCTACTTACCCTGTGTGGATAGAGAAAAAACAAGAGCCACTCCTGAAATACTTCTAACATTCCCCAAAGAGCCTGCCATTAGCTTTATAATGCCCTGACCAGAGGTTTTTACATTGTGGGTGAGATGCTACAAATCAGGTTTTTTGTAATACAAGGAATGTCTGTGTGAGGCAGTAATCCCCTTGTAAGTCTATTAATAGAAATATGAATCACATATTTTCTGAATCAAGAGACCTTAGGGACCATTTATTTTAGGCCACACATGAAGGAAACACATACAATAACTTATCCTACCTGAAGACCTCCAATTAATGGGAATCACTAAAAATCAAGGAAGCCTATTCTACTCTTGAACTACTCTATTTTATAGGAAGTTTTCCTAACCTCAAATGTGCATAAATGCCACATTTTGCTCTTAGTTTTTCTGGATCCAAATTAAAAAAAAAGATTAATCCACTAAGATAGCCTTTTGAATACTTGAAGAGAGATCTGTGTCTTTACATTTAGCAACCTGACATAGTTCCACTGGAGAACAGATCTAGTGTTGCTTACAAGCTTCTGGTTTAAAATATAAAAAGACCTATCAAGATTGATCTCGGCAGAGATGTAGATGTAGTTTGTGATTTGCAATTTTTAAAGTGGACAGACTTTTCAGAATGTTGGTCAGTTTGTTCCTGATTATTTAATCCAATCCAATAAACATTTCTTAGGCATTCACTGTATGTCAGATTCTATTTTAAACTCGGTGATACAATTAATAATAATTAAAAAAAAAAAAACAAACAGTGTCTCTGTCCTCAAGGAGCTTCCAGTGAAAAAGAGGAAAGGAGACCATATACTAAAGGAAGAGGAAAAGAGAGGGGAAGGGACACAAGAAAGCATCTTATGTGAAGTTGAAACTAGACAAAATAACAAATACAAAACAGAATGAACTGAAAATTTCCCTCCTCTGCAAAGGAAAGAAGGCATTGGGAAGAATTTGGTGTTTTCCTCTCCAGCCCTCCAAATAGAATAGAGAGAAGGCTGAAGTGATATCAATCAAAGCTTGATTTAACAGTATGGTGATGAGTTTAGAAGTGATGAGCTTATTCTTGTGGAGCTTGTTCTGCTGAGTTGAAAGTAGGCAGGGAAGCAGATGCTATACCCATTGTAAAGAAAACATTGTGAAGTTCAATAATTATACCATGACAAAAGGTTATAAATCAATGAGATAAGATCTCAGATTGAGAACTAGAAAGGACTTTAATTCAATCTCTTCATTTTATAGGTAAGGAAAAGAAGAAGAGAAATTAGTTATCTACCCATAGTCATACAGATAGGAAACAAAAGAAGCTGACTCAAAAGCCAGCAGTAGTCACATTGTATTATATTACTTCTCAATAAAGAGGTTATTTATTTAACACATTATGAATACACGAGTAGGGACAGCTAGATCCTAGAGTGAGGAGAGTATTTGCTCTGAAATAAGAACTTGATTTCAAATTCAACCTTAGACACTAAGCTATGTGACCTTCTGCAAGTCATTTTACCCCAATTGCCTCAAAAAATAAACAGAAAAAAACCCTTTTTCTTTGTTTTTTAAAAAAATATACATATATACACATATACATATAAATATATGCATATGCACATATATACAATATACATATTATATATACTTATATACAAATATACTTTTGTCACCTTTTGATTTTGACTTCTATTGATTTTGAAAATGTATTTGTTTTAATTAGAATCTTCATAATTAGAATTAATCCCAAAGGAGGGGAGCTTTTTGATTCTGAACAATTATGTAATTGGGGGACTTTTGATTTTTTTTCCCTCCCGTAAAATTAATGGATGAAGGTGTAACATTACACATTTTAGAGGACAGAACATTTTCAAATTAATTCAAATTTTTTTAAAAATCAATTCCAGGGAGGAAAAAAATGAACAACCCAAAACAGCTTGATGGGATTATCAATTGTATTTTTAAAAGTTTGAAATTCATTTAATAAATGGAGTGTTTAGTTCATCTTAAAGAAGAAACTATTACACTCATTAAGCATGGAGTAAGGTTGCTGGTGACAACACTGAAACTTTTACATTTTTTTTTTGACGCTCTAGAAATAATAATTATTTGCAATGAAATTGAGAGGTGCTAAACACTCTCTAAAAGCTAAAAGTTAAGTTAATTGGACATGTATCTAAATTTAGAAAAGGAATGCAGGACTGTCTGGTTTCCCTTAATTATTGTGTGATAGACCAATGTTAGAGATACAAATGTTACTTTTCCATGGCTTTGAACTCTAAGGTTTTATAACTCTATAAACATTTCCCAAACTGGCAGGAACACATTTATAGCCAAGGGTACCCTGAATTTGAAGCAATGTGAATTGTTTTTGGCTATATTATTTATGCAATGTGTTTTCCATCCCTAATAACTTTCTTCTTTTAAGTTCCATGACAGACATAAAGCATGTGTTACAACATGAGAAACAGATAACATGTTCTTTGCTCCCTGATATTACTGGGAGTTTTTTGGGCAATGAAAGTCAGATGGAAAGAAGGTTCCCATTTGTCCAGTTGGTTTAAGGTTTATGTTTCTATCTGGTAGCAGTCCAAATCACAGGATGGTATTATGAGTCTAGGAGGAACCGAGAGGAAATTGTCAGCATATCAGGGTTTTGTTGCTGTGGTTATCTCAAATTTAGTTCTCTTCTAAGAAAAGTAGAAACCATGGAGTGATATTGAGTTAGAAAGACTCTAAGATGATAAGGGAAAAGAGGAATCTAGTAGAAATAGAGGAGAAAATGTTTTTTAAAACTGGTATTATAAATATTTTATGTGCTTTCTGCATTTGTTTTGCAAGATGAAATAAATACAGGCTACATTTGATGCATCTGTTATCCTCCGTGCTCTAATGAGAGCTGGAGATGCTGTTATTTACACTGGTGGAAACTTAGGCATGGTCATGAGCTGATATAAACCAAATTTAAGATTTTTTCACAGGAAACTGTAGGTGAGAACTCAATGAGACAAAAAATAATGTGACTTTTTAGGATTTCCATGATCAGACCAGGTCCATGTGAGCCCACGAATTTGGTGCAATGGGATCATCAACTGTGTGTGAATTAAAGAGGAACTATTTAGGGCTGCATTTTTAATCAAAAATGAATAAATTCATAACAATTTTGTGTTCTTTAACATATTAGTCTGTTGTGTGGCTGTAAAAATGTGGGTCTATTGTAAAAAAATCATTTATGAAAGCCAAGAGGCTCTCTTGAAAGAGAACTATTAAAGTTTGTTCCTGACTCTGTTATTATAAATGTGTGGTATATAACAAGACACTCATCTTTTCAATACCTCAGTTTCCTGATCTATAAAATAAAGGCAAATATTATTCTGGATTCAAAACTTATGACTATTTTATTTTTTATCAAGAATATCCTTAACACATACATACATATGTACACACACACATATATGTATACACATACACACATATATATATATTTTTTTAATAAAGATGGAAAATGAGGTATAGAATGCATTCTTATCTCCCTTTTTTGGTTAAAAAAAAGCACTTATAATCTTTACTATTCTTTACAATCTTTCCCTCTAACACATGCTAAAAATTTCTTTACTTAAAGCCTTTAAAATGATGTTTCCTTTTGCATGAATTTCTTCTTTGTGAAGAAGACTTGGGTCAGATTTAGTTGCTATATACAACATAATTTTCTTAAATATAATCTCCTTTTCTTATGTAGCACATTGGGTACTGAAGTATTAGAAACTAAATGTGATATTTAACATGTATTGGACTACTTGCCATCTAGGGGAGGATATGGGAGAAGGGAGGGAAAATTGGAACACAAGGTTTTGCAAGGGCTAATGTTTTAGAATTATCCACACATATATTTTAAAAAATAAAAAAGGAATCTAAATGTGGTATTTCTGCAATTATTGATTATGATAGTAGAACAGATGTACCAGTGTTGCCATATAAGTTTATTTTGTATCTATTTGTTATTCTTCTGGTTTCATGCATACATACTCTTAGGATAATCTGGATTAGTTGAACTCTATGCCAATTTGTTATAGATTGGTTTTTATTTACACTGAATTTCATTGTTTTGTGTAGCCATGAAGTTTATGATCTTCCTCTATAATTTGTAGATTATTTTATGTTTCTTGTCCTTCATTGCAGTAATCTTTATTAAATCAAGCCAAAAAGTACTTGTTAAGTGCCTACTATGTGCTAAATGCTGAAGGTATGAAGAAAAGCAAAAATAATCTTTCTCCTTAAGAAGTTTATAGTCTAATGGGGGAGGCAACATTTAATAAGCTATATACAAACAAGATATATATCTGGTAATCAGATAATCTGAAAATAATTTCAGAAAGAATGCATTAATACCAAGAAAGGTTTGAAAATCCTTCTTGCAGAAGGTAAAATCTTTAGCTGAGACTAAGAAAGCCAGGGAAGTCAAGAGGCATAGTTGAAGTAGTACAACATTTCAGGTAAGGGAAATGGTCAGTGAAAATTTCTGGATTTGGGAAATGGAGTGTCTTTTATAGGAAATAGCAAGGCGGTCCTGCATGGTCATTGGATAGTACATAGAGATGAGTAAAGTATAAAAGATGAAAAAAGACAGGAATAACATAGGTTGTGAAGACTTAGAAGTCCGAGGACTTTATGATCTTGAAAGTATTAGGGAGCCATTGGTGTTTATAGAATAAGGTAGAGGTGACATGGTCAGATCTGGACTTTAGGAAGATCACTTTGAAAACTGAGTGAAATATGTACTGAAATAGGAAGAGAATTGAGACAGGGAGAACAATTGGTGAGCTATTGCAATAGTCCAGGTATAAGATGATGAGGGCATTGAGGCCTGCATCAGGGCAAGGCTATTTCAGAGGAGAGAAAAGATTGCATAGTAGAAATGTTATAAAGGTTGCATTGATAGGACTTGGTCACAGATTGGGTATGGGGAGTAAGACAAAGTGAGAAGTCAAGTATGATACCTCAGCAGTGAGCCTAGGAGAGTGGGAAGACGAAAGTGCCCTGGACAGTAGTAGATATTTTTTGGGAAAAGTTAATGAATTCAGTTTAGGACATGTTGAGTTTAAGATGTCTACAGGACATCTGGTTTGAGATACCCAATTGGCTGGTGGGGGTATGAGAATGGAAGTCAGGAATGAGATAGGAATTAATATTAGATAAATAGATCTGACAATCATCTGTATAGCTATTGACAAATGAGTCCATGGGAATTGATGGGATAATCAAGTGAAATTATATAGAGTAAAAAGAGCTCTGACTCAGAGCTTTGATGAATATCTGTGGTTAGCTGGCACAATCTGGATGAAGGTCTAGTAAAACCAACTGAGAAGGAAGTATTAAAAATGTGGGAGAATTAAGAGAGAGTAGCATCATGAAAACTTAGGGGAAAAGTGATTGGGAATATCCAAGGTGGAAGAATGGTCAAGAAGGTTTGGTATTGAAAAAGGGCATTCAATTTTACAAGTAAGAGATACAACTTTGGAGAGAGAAGTTTCGGTTGAATATTGAGATCAGAAGCCAGACTGCAGAGAGTTAAGAGAAAAGGAAATAAAGCTACTGACTATAATCAGCTTTCTGAAGTTTAGTCATGAAAAGAAGAGACATAGGATGGTGGCAAGGAGGGATGGATGGATCAAGTGAAAAAAAAGTTTTTTGGGCTGAATTGTGCATGGACATTTTGGAGGCATCAGGAAGAATTCAATAGATAGGAATTGAAAATTAGTGCATAAATGAGCACAAAAGAGTGAACAATTTACTAGAGAAGACAAAATGAGGTAGAATCACTTGTGTTTATAGAGGAGTTTAACTTGGCAAGAAGAAGAGCCATCTCTTCATGTGAGATAGGGTCAAGGAGATAGTGGGGAAAAGATATTTTGAGTGATGCAAGATGATAGGGATAGAGAAGAGGGAACTCTCATGAATGACCTGAATTTCTTCAGTGAAACATAAAACAAAGTATCTGTGATCAGATAAGGGAACTTCAGAGTTCATGAACTGGAAGTAGAATATGTGTGGGGATGGCAAAGTCATAGGTATGATTTTCTCTGTGCAACAGAGGTGAAATAGAGGAATAAGACATGGGAAAATGAGAAAGTTGAGGAACCAGGAAGTTAATGTATTTGAGAAAATGTCAAGATGTATATTGAGGTCCCTTAAACAAGATTTAGAGAAGAGAAAGACTGCGTCAGGCACTGAACTTTCTGAGAAAGAAAGAAGAGTATGATGGAGATTGGTTCTTTCCCAACTCTCCTCCTACCTCATCACTTCTCCATCTGCTTGTGAATAGCATTTTATCTCAATATATTTTATTTTTTCAAATACATGTAAAAATAGTTTTCAACATTCACCTTAGCAAAACCTTGTGTTCCAAAATTTACTCTCTCTCTTCCTCCCTCTCCTCTCCCTAAGAAAACAAGCGATCCAAGATAGGCTAAATATGTGCAATTCTTCTAAACATATTTCCTTATTCCTGCACAAGAAAAATCAGATCAAAAAGGAAAAAAAAAAACATGAGAGAAAAAAAAAAAACAAGCAAGCCAACAAACAACAAAGTTGAAAATACTTTGCTTTGATTCATATTCAGTCTCCATAGTTCTCTCTCTCTGAATGAGAATATTACTTTCCATCATGTCTATTGAAATTGCTTTGAATCACCTTATTAATATTGATTTTTGTAAGACTTTGTGTTCCAAGATTTTGTGTTTTCCCTCTCTTCCTTTCTTCCCCCTTTCCCAAGACAGCAAGCAGATAAAGGTTAAAAGAGTAAACCTTTTAAATATGTTTCCATACTTATCACGTCATACGAGAAAAATTAGACCCAAAAGAAAAAAAAAACATAAGAAAAGCAAAGAAACAAACAAAAGAAGTAAAAATACTATGCTTTGATCCACATTCAATGTCCATAATTTTCTCTCTGGGTATGTATGGCATTTTCCATCCCTTGTTTTGAATCACCAAATTACTGAAAAGTTCATCACAAGTAATCTGATTGTGACTATGCACAATGTTCTCCTAGTTCTGCTCATTTCACTCATCATTAGTTCTTATAAATCTTTCCAGGCTTTTCTGAAATCAGCCTGCTCATATAGTTCTTTAAGAACTATAACATTCCATTCCATTCATATATCATAACTTATTTAGACATTCCCCAACTGATGAGCATCTACTCAGTTTCCAATTCCTTGTCACTACAGAAAGAACACTATATAAACATTTTGTACAGGTGGGTCATTTTCCCTCCTTTATGATCTCTTTGGAATATAGAGTCAGAACTACTATGATCTTAATGTGTTTTTTTTAATGTACATTCATAAAAAGTATTGAAAGGTGGAAAAAATAGCAACTTCCCCATGAAGTTATATTTCGTATGGTCTTTGGTTGCATGATGAAATCTAGCCTTTATCTCTCACGAATACCGTTGAGCCATCTTCCCATTCAGCTTTAATTCTTTATGCATTCAGGTTTAAATTATGTTAAGAATGTTATTATTGATGAAGTTCTGTTCCCTCCAAAGGATGTCAATTTGCTATTCATTTAAAAAGAGTTTTCACAATTAACAGTCAATCGACATGCATTTATTAAGCTCCTCTTTTATGCCAGATACCATGAAAAAAACAGGGGATACCTAGGCAAAAGACAATCCTTGCCCTTGAGGAATTCACCATCTAATGACTCATAACAGCCCAAAATAAATTGTTTGTAGTTAATGTCTAAAAACAGTGGGTTTTAGCATTTTCTTCCCCATTTCTTTTTACCTCCTTCCCACTCTTTACTCCTTTATTTTGCTGTTGTCTTATGCTAATACAGCAAAAAAAGTTGAATGGGACTGCACAGGACTGACAGCTATTTTGTATTTTTATATGTTGCTTCAGCCAAAGAATTAATCTATTTCTATTCAACTTGCTGATGATGATTCTGCATTTAGTAGGATAGACCTTATTGCCAGGGTGGTACTTGATGTTCTTCCTTGGTGGGCAAAAAATCTACAGAGCTTGCACTTTCCTATTATGGTCTTTTAAGGACCAAGATTCTCTTCAGGTTAGATACATATAATGTTTGTGGAAATTTTTTGTGGAACTGGTCTATTTAATTGGCTGGCATTTTCAATGTGAGGAATTTAAGGCTCATAGAGGAGATATGGTAGACACAAAGTCAGAAAGCTATAAAGGAATGACAATTCATATTTCTGACTTTTAATCCAGACATTTTGACTCTTCTTCCATGACTTAACTGTGCCATACCAATTCTTCAACTAATCATAATTTGAAATTTTCTGGCCTTGACCCAATTCCTACTCTGATCTTAATTCAAGTTTTGCTTTCATTCTATACTTATTTCTGGTGCTCTTTAATAGCTTAGTCACTGGTATTACTTTTAATTTATATAAAGTGATGATAAGCCTACAGTTATGTACTCCTGAAAGTCAGAACAATGAATGAAGACATATAATTTTATTTCTATAATAAGTTTAAAAAGCGCAAAATATTATCTTCTTTAATCCATGTACAAATAAATATTGTCCCTATTTAAAATTATAGAGATTACAATAGCAAGTCTGTGGCTGATCTCTTATAGACCCACACTTCTCAAGTCCCTGACCATGTTACAAATGCTTATTTGGACATCAGAGGTTCAAGCTGACTTATTGAAACAGTGTTATGTCATAGAATTATGCTATTTTGCAGAAAATTGTTGAACTAATTATGCAAAATACTTGGTAAATAGCCCAACTATTCTTTCTTAGTTATAAGAAATTTTTATTAAAATGTGCAGAATCAAAGAATATTTTCTAAAATTACATATGAACTACAAAGTTGTTGAAGCTTGAGCTGGAAACCCTGTGTGAATAACAGTTCATGTAGTAGAATATTATTTGCTCATCTCCAGCCTAGCTCAATCTTATTTTTGTCTGGATTATTTTGTTGAGTGATAGAGGCAAGATATTTCTAACCTCTGTCTCTTTGGCAATGATTTATTTCAAATAAGCCAATCATTTAAATAATCACTAATGCCAAATTCAAAATGTAATGTTACTTTATAAAGAAGAACTTTTGAAAAACATTGAGAGAAACTTAAAGAAGTTTGTAAAGAAGCACTGACAGCAACTTACTGATGGGGTATTTCCCATTGTATTGACTTTATAAAGCATCCTGCTAAGCATTGCTGACCTGGAACGAACACTTAGAAACAGATAACAAGTGTCTTTCAAGATTCTTTCAGGCTAGTTGGAGTGAAAGTTTGGCAAACATTTATTATATTAGAGGATTATTTTATGTGGTTGGAGATATATCCAACTTAAGTAATTCACAGTCCCTGCTTGCATAGAAGTTACAGTTTAGTGGAGGGGTCTGGGGATACAAAGACTGATAGGTTATACTCACTAGAATATAGGATATAGAATACAGAACTCACAGTGGGTTCACTATTGACTTAAACTAGATGTGGCAATTCAAACACACACACACACACACACACACACACACACACACACACACACAACTATAATATAAAAGTGGCTCAGGTGGCTTTATTCAGTTTCCAATGAGTACTTTAGAAAACAATGATTGAATTTATTTGAGAGAGGAAGGGATGGAATCTTACAGAGAAAGAACTGGAAATAAAAGTCCCATTATGCTAACTGATGAGATATTCTTTTATAAGGGAAAAGTTTTGAGGCATTGCTTTGGATATTTTGGAATCCTGCATATCAGAATCATGCTTCATATGGAAAAAATGTATTCCCATTCAAACCTGTTAAAGTAAGGTTGTACTGTATTTCCTCTTCAGAGACGTATTACAATAAAGCCACAATCACCCACAATGACTGACATTTTTCCCCATTTAGAGGCAAACATTGGTGTAAGAAGTCTTATCTCCGGGGCTAATTTGGTAATAATAAATTATTTCAGAATGACCATATAGAAACTTAATTAATCCAATTGAGTCAAACAAAAGTTAAATGCCAATGTACAAACCATATATTAGACATTGGAAAGAAAAATATTTAAAACGGCCATAGTGCCTTCTCTCTAAATGTTTCTAGTCTCATGAAGTGTGTGGGCAGGAGACACATAGTATATACTTAAACTCTGCTTATTGACTGATATAACATATATCTACATAAATATGATACAAAGTAGAATGTGATGGGGCAAAAGAAAGATGTAGGCAAAATACTTCAGGAAAATTTTTGGAGGGAGACTTTAGGTTGGGGAAAATCACAGGTGGTTTATTGAAAGTGGTAGCCCCTGAGCTGGGCCCCTTTGAATTGATTACATTTGACAATGCCATTCTTTCCATCCCTTCCTCTATAGGACAAAACAACCCCTCTCCCATTTACTAAGAGATTCCTACTTTAATAAAAGTAAAGTCCCTTTATAACCACTTAGTAAAATCCCTTTTCCCAGTTAAAAGAAAATTGTCAATTTCACTCTTTGCTCCTGGGATTCTGGGACTTTGTGTAAGGTAAGAAAGATTTTTAAGTAAAGAGATTGATTTAAAGACTCAATCACTGATCTCAAGTGATTTTTTCTTAAGTACTTTGCATTTTTAATCAGAGCTTAAAACAGATGCTGACATATAACCTCTAAGGGAAATAGACATGCTGTTTAATAATAGATTGTACAGTGTTTAGCATCTCAGGGGAAACAGACAAAAATAATCATTTTCAGCACAAAGTTGCCTAGAGGTTAAATTCTGGAATGTGGTATAAAAAAATCACTCATTTCTGCCTACAATTGCAGAACCAGCTGGGTTGTGAAATCTGCAACATGCTGGGTGGTATTGACCTATTTTCATGTGTATATGAAAAGTTGATCTGTGTGAACTAGGTAGGAACTTAGTGTACAATACCTAGGCATTCAAGAAAAAAATCATTGTGAATATCTAGGACATGTCTAAGAAGCACTTAGGTCCTTTGTCTTTGTCATGTGCTTGTCTGAAAAAATTCTTTGAGCTGTTTCAGTTTAAGGGAGGAGAGAACAGTTTAGTTAGTAGTTAAGTCAGAGAGAAAGTACAAAAGAAAGGGATTTTTTCATGTGGTGGAAGGAATTTTGTTATTGTTGATGCTGTTTACCGTCTCGTCAGAAATAGCCATGGTTGATTAAAATGTAGTAAACACATCATTATACTAAATTAATTTCAGTAGATTTCAAGTTAAAGTGTGATCCAGATACAGAGTCCTAGACTTAATTTGGTTTCTACATATAAATTCTTTTTTGTATCCCCCACTTTTGTAACCCCACTACTTAGTAGTACTACTGTGGTAGGCACTTTATAAATGTTTATTGATTGAATTGGAGTTGGACAATGAGGATTTGAATTTTGTTTTTTGCTATTTACTGTCTTCTCTTGGGCAAATTACTTAATCTTGTTGGATTCAGTTTCCTCACCTGTAACCCAAGAAGGTTGGATTAGATTACTTATGATAGTGATAGGATTAGATGTCTTTATGATCTCTCAAAAGACATTTTGAAGACTAGAGCCACAAGCACTAACTATCATTTAGTGAAGGAATGAAATGCCATTTTTAACTAGAGACTTTGCTAGGCTCTGAGAATGCAAATGCAAAAAGCAAGACGGTTCTTGCCCTCAAAAAATTTATTTTCTAAAAGAGGAGTGGGGGATAAATACTTCTGTGAGAGAAGGCATAAGTAAATGGCAACAATGAGTAGTTGGTTGATTCCTCTTTTCTAGCAGTGGTAACATTGATTTCTAGCTCTTTTCAGAACTAGAGGTGGGAAAAAAAGAGGAAATGAGAAAGGGTATTTGAATCTGTCTTAAATGAAGATGGCTGAAAAGCAGTGTAGTAGATCTGAGACTGGATTAGATATGGGACCTTTCATTGATCTGGGGTCCAGGGTCCTAGCATAGGAGCTGGAGTATCAGGTGGGAAGCAGAGACTGCAGTGAGAAGGCGTAGGATAAAGATGACCAAGGAGCAGCATTAAGATTTGTATAGAGATTTATTTAGAAGAATGTCAGAAACAATTTATTGCATTTGAATCCTTTACTATTTGCTAATGATAGTAGATCCTAAGGTTCTCCTTAATGTAGTATATGGAGTATCATTGTCTCCATATCACCAATTAATATATTTTTTATTATTATTTGAAAAGTGGGTATGATGGGTATCTTCAAATGTTTTGACTATGTGAACAGAAATAGGACGAATGAGTGGAAATTGTGGAAAGAAAGTAAATTTAGTCTTGATATTTCATGATAAAAAAGCTTCCTGATAGAACTATCCAGAGTTAACATTGACTGCCTTGGGAATTCAGACTTAGCTACAATGAAAACCTTCTCACAAAGACTGTATGATCACTTGCTGGGTATTAGTCAACTAAGGCCCTTTCCAATGGACATTTTCAGTTATTCTGTGAAGTCTGTGCTAAATATTATTACTTATCATACTAGACCTGGAGTCAGGAAGATGAATTCAAATCTAGACTAGGACAAAGTGGCTGTGTAACTCTAGACAAGTTACTTTACCTCACCATAAAATAGGGATAATAATAGCAGTTACCTCACAAGGTTATTGTGAGAATTAAAAGAGATGATATTTACAAAATGCCTGGCACATATTAGCTGCTTAATAAATACTTGTTTCTTTCCTCTCTTTTTTCTCATTCCTGAAATGAGGTAATAAAGATATTTTCTGCAATTCAGGTACCTTACAGTGACATTGAACATCAAAAGAAAGAGGCAAATATTATCTAAGGAGGGAATAGTTCCAAACCTGGAACTATTCCTATTAAAGTTCTAACCCTAAGGGCAGATATAAGGCAATTTGTTGGGTTTGTGTGAAAGAGGGTATGTTCCATAGTCAAGATCTATAAGAGGAAATAGGAAACATCTCTGAGTCAGTCCAGAGTTCAAAGATAACAGAATTCTAGGGACTACTCAGGAGAGAGAAAGAGCTGAAGAGCTTGGGCAATAGCAGTCAAAAATCTGGGGCAGTTGGAAGCTCAGTTCTTAGAAGGGGAATTCCTTCTAACATCCAAGCTGGAATTTATCAAGTTGGCCATAGCTCTTTGATATAAACATGTTTCTTTTCATAGGGTTAGCATATTTAGGCTTGATATATCAAGAAAATCTGGAGACAATTGGGGAATTTCTTTTTTAGGTGGGGAGATAATTTTTCCACCTAAAATGAAAATTTTTGCCTTTATTGTTGTTTATGGTTTTTGTTTGTTGTTCTTTAGTCATTTTTCCCCCTGACTCCTCAGGAACCCTTTGGGGGTATTCACTGCAAAGACACTAGCGCAGTTTGCCATTTTTTAAATGAATGACAGGAATGGAGATTTGAGGATCCTGCTAGCCCCATGAGTCTAAATTCCTCAAAGCCCAATGTCTTATATATATTACACATAGTAAGGAAGATAGAGTAAGAGATCCCATATCCTAGTTGTTTGCCTTTATCAATCCAACTTTCAAGAAGTGTAATGTAGAGAGTAACTTATTCTATCTTTATAGAATGTGTGTAAAGAAGAAAAAGCAAGTTTCATCCATTTTTTTCAATTGATAAGGAAGCCAGGATTTAGACATATTAAATTACCCACTTAAGATTACAATATAAGAGACTAAAACACAATTAGATTTCCAGAATCTTGGCCAATTATCTTTTCTACTACATGACATAGTTGCTTGGGCATGCCACTTATGCTAATTGTATAACTAATATTGGTTCTCCTACTCTATTATTTTGCAACACATTTAGGAAATTTTTGGTATGTGCATTATTATGGAATTATGTGTAAGGATTAGATTCTTATCTTGTAGAAAGTGTCCCTTTTGAATTCACAGGATTAGAACTTAATTCAAGGTAAAGGAACCAAGGCAGTGACTTTCTTGATTTATACTTTGGGGGTTAAAAGGCATGAATATTTGCTTTGACTTCTTACTAAATTAAGATTTGTTCAACATTGAAAAAAACCATGTAATTGATAGTAAATTCTTAATGGGGAAAATATTGCTTTTATTTTAAACTTTCAAGTCCCACCAAAACCATAGAATTATATGATTTGAGAGCTAAAAGGGACTTTAATAATCTACTCCAATAGTAGAGAAATAATCCTTGGGAAATAAAGTGATTTAGCTAAGGATACACAGAGAATTGAGTCAGAGGACAATAAGGAGAGTAGATATTATATTCTATTTATTTTCATATTTCCTATTTGCAGAGGGTATTCCTATATACTAGTTGAAATTAAAAGTCCCTTGATAAAGACCAAAATTATTATTTACCTGTCATCAGTTATGGTTGATGAAAAACCACAGCGAGATCAAATTACAGATATACTCAGTAAGTTGATTGAAGAACTAGAACTGAACTAGAATCACTTAAGAAACTTTATTAAGCTTTTTATTAAGAAAATATGCAGTAGCAAAAGACTGATTTTCAATACTAGTTTGTCCTTTTGTTTTCTAGGTTAGCTTTTAAAAAAAAATCTGATATTGTCTTAATTTATGTTCATATATTACACATCTATATCAGTATTTTTAAATTCAGATTTTTTGGAAGGTGTTTATTATTATTTCTTGGTTATTTAATTTATAGGGATGGAATCTCAGAAACCAATTAATCTAACCATTCATTTTATGAAAACTAATGAAATGAAATGATGACAAGTTATACAAGAAGTAGAAGAATTGGGAGTTAGATTCATTTTCTTATTCTTATTCAAACTATATACATAAACATGTATTTATATAAATACCCATACATACATTTATATGGGATATCTCCAAAGCCTCAGTGTAATTGTTTTATGCTTTAATAACTTCAAAAGTAAAAATGCTGCAAATTTTACAAAATATAATTTAAATTCAGTTTATGTTTATTTAGCTTTGTGACTTTAGAATAATAAATTTTAAATGGTGATTTTAACTAGTTGGGGCACCCTGTCTTAATTCATTGTTGCTGAATAGTTTCTCAGACTATTGGATCAGTAGAGAAGACTCTCTTTTTTGATTACCTTAATTTCTATCTATCTCCATTAGATTTTTTTTTATCTGTTAGTTTAAAACCACCAAATATATACAAAAACCTCCTTCTTTGGATGATTTTAAGGCTAGGATTAAAACTGCAATTCTTTCAGCCACTAAGCAGCAACTGATAAAAATTTTTGCAAAGTTTGAAAATCAACTAAAGTGATATAAAACACTATACTGATTATGGTGAAATACAATAATCTTTCCATTTAAAAAATAAATTTGTAGCACTTATACTTATGAAATTATTAAAGCTTAAATCTGCATTATGACTCTTGGGACAAACTGTATATTTCCTATCAGAGTCTGCTCTTCTTCCCTCCTTAACCTTCCTTCCTCCCTCCCTTCCTTCCTCCTTCCTCCCTCTCTTCCTTCCTCCTTCCTCTCTTCTTCCCTCCTTCCCTTCTTCCCTCCCTCCCTTCCTTCCTCCTTTCCTTTTCTATACCTCTCTTCTAGCCTGTCTTGCTTCTCTTTCTTTCTTTTCTTTTTCTTCCTTCCTTCTCTTTTGTCCTTCCCTTTTTTTTTTAACTTTTTATTGATATTTTTGTTTTTATGCAAATCATTTTCCCTTAAAATTTTTCCTCTGTACTTTATTCAACTCTTCTCTCATGGGGGGGGGGCGAGGAAACAAAAGCAATAAACCCAGTATCCGTGTCTGATTTATAGTTCATATTCATCATCTATATTTCTCCTTTTATCCAAATAGAGAAAGATGAGTTTTATGATACAGATTGATTAGTTCTTACATTAATAAGAGTTTAGTTGTCTTTTGCCATTTATTATTTACTTTATTGAAGTCATTCTGTTTATTATTCTTTTGGTCTTACTTTCTTCATTTTGCGTTAGTACTTTTGTGACTTTCTTTTATGATGTATTTCTTTAATTCTTCATAGATGACATTTCTTTAGGCATGATAAAGTTCACTTAATTCATTTACCATGGTTGTTCAGCCATTCCCCAATTTAATGGCTACCTACATTTTTTCCAGTTTTTTAATCCCATAAAACTACTTCTAAAAATATTTTGCTATATATTAGGCAGTAGTGGGAGCAATATTTACTAGGTTTCCTGCCAGGTTTGCAGGACTACTTTTCCTCTAAAAAGCAGGGAAGCTGTCCCTGAGGTTTGATTAGTCCATGGAAATAGGGCTTGACTTTTGACTCAGTTTCCCAATCACAATGGCATAAAAAGACCAGCCCATGAGAAGTCAGTGTCCTTCAAACGTCATAAATGCTCCATTGTCATGAGAGTTAATACTCTCTTCTCTCTACCATATTGGTCTGACAGTAGTTTTTCTATATGGAGATAAGGGGCCCTGCCTTCCTCCTATGCCTGAACCAGAGCTGTTTCCTTACTGGGTACTCTTTCTAAGATATTGTTAAGTAGGCTGCTTCTTCTTTTTCTTTTCTTTTCTTTTCTTTTTGTTTCATTTCTTTTCATTTCTTTTCTTCTCTTCTCTTCTCTTTTCTCTTTTCTTTTCTTTTCTTTTTTCTTTTCTTTTCTTTCTTCTTCTTCTTTTTTTTTTTGGATGAATACTCTATAAGTAACTGTTTCAATCCTGAGCCTCAGCCTCTTGACCAGACTAAATCAGACAGGACCATAGCAATAGGGTTTTTTAAATTTTCAGAGTGTTTCTTTCAAAAGTAAATTTCACAAAATTTATAGGAATACAGACTCTAGCATTTTTTTAGGGGATTGAAGAAAAACAAACTTAAGATCTTGTTAGTTATATTTCTCAATAGAAGATAAAATGAATATATTGTTTATGAACTGAGAACCTTTATTATTCTTTTCATGACTGTAAGAATCCCTTCCTCATGAAACCATAGAAAATCAACAATGAAAGAAAATACAAGAGACCTTCTGGATCTAGATAAATCTAACCAGTACCTGGACAAGTATTTTCTCAGAAGCATTCCCAACAAATGGCCATGTAGCCTAGGATTTGATTTCAGGCATGTGCCCATAAAATATAATTCCAAGTTTTAGAGCAAGATATTGTTATGGTAGTATACTTTGTACTAAATCCACTGGTGCTATTCTAGCCCTGGAATTTCTAAGTGGAAACCAGTCAGCCACAGTTGAAGAGCTTCAATTTATGAGATGCTTTTTTCTTTTTTGGCAATGGAAATATCCCAAAGACATGAATTGATTTCTAACTCGTGATCCACTAAATATTTAAAACAAAGTTTATTGAAGTAAAAAAACAAAACAAACAAAAAAAAAGCTAGCTTTGAAGCTACTTCATTTTACCCTTGACACAAATCAAGAAATCTACAATATGTAATGTCAAAGTGGAGAAATTACAAGGTTTTTTTTTTTGTTTTGTTTTGTTTTGTTTTTTAGTTCTTAGCATGCGTAGCTGTCCTCATTTTCCTGGCCTAACATTTGGACAGATTTTAAATTCAATCAAGTTTTTGAAAAATACCTGTAAAAGCTGCTGTACTTGAGGATCACTCATACTAAAATTTAGGCCAATTTTTAAGGGATAGTTTCTGTGATTTTTCTACTACAAACAAGTGAGAACAGACAAAGTAAATTCCATATATCTCCCATGGGGCTGAGGGAAGTAGCATTTCTCTTTAGTCTGTGAAGGATCTTATTCGCATCAAATTCCATCTTTGCAGAATATTACCAAATACAAACAATAAGTTCAGGCACTTGCCTGAAATCTATTAAGAAATTTATTAAATTTCTGTCAAACTGGTGGCTTATTTAATTTGATAACTAAATCACTCTAATATTAATTTAATTAAATTCATGGTGCATTCTTAATTTTTTTTTATTTAACATGTGACATTTGACATTTTCTCCATATCAAATGCTCATATTTAAGGAAAATGTAAAATTTCTGAATATCTCATTTTAAGTTATATAGCATATTGTATATTGAGGAAAGGCTACTCTGATAGCTTTTACATATTTGACATAAGTAGACTAATTTTTGCACTCTATACTTGTTTCTTGTGTGGTTTGTTTCTCTCTTTTGTCTCTTGAAAGTAAGGATCTCTGTTCTTCATTTTTTTTGTGTGTAGAAAAATGGAACTGAAGTGTTGGGAATAACCTCAGTAGACTTAATCTCTGCTTAGATCGTAAACCTTATCTATAGCATTCCTGGTAATTTGTTGAGTGACAACAGTCCTCAGTTTTTCCTTAATTTAGTATGAATTCTGTCAGCACTTTCATTTTTTGATCCCAGTTAGCTTTTGTCCAAGCAGAACAAATCTAAGAATTCTTCAAAATATATCTCAACATTTCTCCCCTTCACATAATAACAATAATAATCATTAAATCAAGTTGATAAACATTATTAAGTGTCTACTATGGGCTAGACACTGTGCTAAGCACTGGGAATATGACAAAAGGGAAAATATAATTCATATTCTCAAGAATTTATAACCTAATGGGGAGGCAATGTAAAAACAATTATATATGAACAAATTATGTATATATATATGCATGTATATGTACACACACATACTTACATATAAGCATCTAAGGGAATCAGCAAAGATCTCTGATTGGAAGCTTGGATTGGAGCTATGAACAACTCCATTTAAGGAAGGATGCTAGCTCAGAACATCTCATTTTTCACTTGGCTTCAGTACTTAGGGACTTTTCTGACTTTTCCACAATAAAGTTCCTGCTTACCCACTTCACCCCTAGCTTTTCAACTGCCACTTGTGTGCTGTCTCCCTCCTCCCCATTATCATAGTGTTTTGTTTTTTCCAACCATATTTAAAGACAATTTTTAACTTTAATTTTTATACAATTTTGAGTTCCACATTTTTCTTACTCTCTCTCTTCCTTTCCTGCTTCCTAACACACCAAGCAATATGATAAAGATTATATATATGCAAACATATAAAACATATTTCCTTTGTTTTGTTGTGAAGAATAAAGTGACAAAAGGAACAAAGCACTCAAAAAAATGAAAATGGTATTCTTCAATCAGCATTCAAACTCCATCAATTCTTTCTCTGGATATGGATAGCATGTTCCATCGTGAGTTCTTAGGAAATTGTCTTGAATCATTGTGATGTTAAGAGAAGCTGAGTTATTATAGTTGATCATCAATCACACAATGTTGTTGTTACTGAGTACAATGTTCTGGTTCTGCTCATTTCACTTTTCATTGGTTTGTATATTGTCTTACCTCATTAAATTGTAAGCTCCTTGACGGCAAGGACTGTCTTTCTTTTTTAATATATTTTTCTCCCAGTGCTTTGCACAAGGTCTGGTGCAAAATAGGCACTTAATAAATGATTATTAATTAGTTACTAATTAATTAATTTGTTAATTGATTTCTGGGGAATGCAGGACTTTGGCTATGATATGAAGCTTGGAAATCAGGAAACCCAAAAGAGAGAGTGAGTTGGAGAACCCGTGAAGCTGCCTGGAGTTGGGAGATGGATAACAGTGTGTGTGGAATAGCAAGGCCATTTGCAGAATAAATGGAAGAGTGGATAGTGACTAAGTCATTTCATTGGTATAGGGAACTCACAGGTGAGGAAACTCTCTTTGCTGATTCAGGGCAGTATCCTCTTTGCAATCTCCAATCTTAGAGAGTTAATCAGATCCCTGAGAGGTTGGGAGCCTGGACCAAAAGTCATAAAGCCAGTATGTGATAGAAACAGAACCTGAACTCAGTGCCCCCTGCTTCAATCCTAGCTCTCTATCCACTAAGCCATTGAGGTTAGTCATTTTTCAGTCATGTCTGACTCTTTGTGACCCCATTTAGGGTTTCCTTGACCATTTCCTTCTCTAGCTCATTTTACAAATGAGGAAACCGAGACAAACAAAGTCAAATGACTTATTCAGGATCACACAGTTGGTATGTGTCTGAGGCCAGATTTTAATTCAGTAAGATGGATCTTCCTGATTCCAGACCCAGTACCCTATTCACTATGCTACTTAGCACTCCAATTAAGTTGTAATAGGCGATATTTATATAATAATAAAAATAGCTGATATTGATATAATGCTTTAACCGGGTCCTCAAACTTTTTAAATAGGGGGCTAGTTCACTGTCCCTCAGACTGTTGGAGGACCGGACAATAGTAAAAACAAAAACTTTGTTTTGTGGGTCTTTAAATAAAGAAACTTCATAGCCCTGGGTGAGGGGGATAAATGTTCACATCTGGCCTAGGGGCTGGAGTTTGAGGACCCCTGCAACGTTTTCAAAGTTTTTTTTTTTTTTTACACACATCATCTCATCTGACATCCACAACCAATATCTATGAAGGAGATGTTTTTATTATCCCCATTTTACACATGAGAAAATTAAGTCAAATTTCCAGTCCAGTGATTATAGCCATCATGCAGGAAGGCAATTCCCATAGAGAAGTAGATAGCTATACCCACTAAATATTCATCAACTGGTAATCTTAGGTAGACAAGCTCATCTAACTGAGACAACAAGGCATCCTGAGGGAGAGACATATAATTAAAATCCATTCTTTCAATTATTTAGGTATTCTTTTCTTCCTTACTTCTTTGGGCCTTAGTTTCCTCATTTGTTGAGTAAGGAACTTAATAAGGATTGCTCCAATTATAATTTATGATGTCATCAGTTTTTACAGACTCATTATTTGGCATTTAGTGATCTGCTGTCTCACATCTTTTTCTACCTAGAGAGTGTAATGTTCTAGAACGATATCAGGCTTTTTTTGTATACAGAGTACATCCCTTATGATTTGTAAAATACATTTTAGTTTCTCAATAAGTTCTTCATGATGGGATGAATGAAATTCTGAAGGTCTTTTCCTTTTTATTTTTCTGACCTAGGAAAAATTTAAAAAAGCAATACTAGCATTTCATTTCATCATTATCAAAATTCTTTTCCTATTAGGCCACTTCTCATACTTTTATCTTCTAGCAGTCATGAAAACCTAGGTCCCAGTATTGGACATACCCTATTCTTGCCTGCTGGTAAACTGAGTCAAGAGAAGGAATAGACATTCTTCTTCCTTTTCATGGAAACTTCTAGACCAATACTCTACCATAATCTAAATAATCCATTTTCCTTTGAACTTTATTGTATTCAATTATATAACTTCATCCAGTTCTTGTTGTATATTTTGCCACCAGATCATTCTTTCTTTCTGAAGGAATTCAAAATTAAAATTTATCCTTTTTCTGGGGAATTCAATTTGGATGTCGATAACCCCTCAAATCTCCATTCCTCTAAGGATAACAGCCTCAACTCCCATGACCTGTGCCTTCACCCCAGCTCATTACACACAAGGAGGAGGGAGGAGTCATACCTTTGATTTCATTATTGACTACAAATGTTTTGTCATCACAATCCACAGTTCTGAAGTTCCTTTATATGATGGAAACCTCAGCCTTTTCGTGTCTCTTAAACTCATTCTTTGCCCTTTCTGCAACTTCTAACTTCCCTACTCTCCCTGCTTTCTCAGATTATCACTCTAGCTCTGGCTTTGCTTTTCTTCCTTCTCTTTAAAATCTCAATTGCAATTAACTAGTTTAACTTAATGCTGTCATCTACTTATTGCTGTCATTGAATCTGTTGTCTTCTTTTCCTATATGCCCTTTCTCTTAATCCCTGGGATTACTTCAGCTGCCTATCTCCTCAGTGCTTGTTGGCAGATTGCTGAATGCTGTTGGAGTCATACAACTGTATTAAATGGATGCACTGCAACTTCAAATTGATTCCATCTATCTTGCTTGTGGGCTGTCCATTTACTCTTTCTTGATTGAGTTTCTATCATATCCCCGCCCCCCTTCTATTCCAAACCTCATCTTGTCTCCTGGAGTCACCTAGGGCTATACCTCCCCTTCCTCTTAGCAGAGGACCTTGACTCAGACTTCACTGAAAAAGTGACATTAGCCATTGTTAATTCACTTTTATCCATATTCTACCCTTTAAATCACACTACCAGCTCCTAGTTTCTCCTCCTTTGTTCCAGTCTTATAGATGATACTTCTTGCCAAAACCAAACTCTATTTACATCCTTGATCCCATACCCTTCCATCTTTTGTGGATATTTTCCCCCTTCTGATCATTCCTCCTCATTCTTCCTAATTTTATATCTCCCCATATCCACTGACTCCATCATGATTACTGCCAATATTGCTGAGATCTTTCCATCTTTAAAACAAACATATAAGCAGAAACCATTAACTTACTCCTCCTATACCTTGAAGCAATTGTTCTATGATTCTCATTACATTACCAAATTCCTAGAAAATGCTGTTTACTTTTGTTGCTTATACTTTCTCCTTTCTCATTCACTACTTAGTCTCTCAATAACCTAGCTTCACTTCCCTACCACTTAACAGAGTGAATGTCTTCAAGGCTTAGAATCTCTCTCCTGAGCTCCATTCCTTCACCTCCATCTACCTGCTGAACATCTCTATCCCCATTCCCCATAAACATCTCAAATTCAACATAGCTATTCCCCTCAAACTATCCATACTTTCTAACTTCCCTATTTCTGCTTAGGCCATCATCATCCTTTCATTCACAAAATTGGAGTCATTCTTGACTCTGCTTTCTCATCTTTGTTGCTTAATCAATTGCCAAATTTTATTGTTTCTACCTTTATAACATCTCTCAAATTGATTTCCTTTTATCCACTTATGTCACAGCTACTCTAGCTTAGAACCTTGTCAACTCCTGCTTAGGTTATTGGAATACTTTTTCAACTGGTTTCTGCTTATCCACCATCTTCCCTCTATTATGTTTATTGCATCCAGCTGCAAAAGTAGATTCCTAAGAAATAGGTCTCAACATAGTACTCTGCTCAAGAAATATCAGTGACTTCCTGTTTCCTGACCGTTAATATACAAATTCATCTGTTTGACATTAAAAACCCTTTACAATCAGACTCCAGACTATTGTTGTAGACAGTTCACATTATTCCTCCTCTTGCCCTTCATGTTACAGAAAAATTAACCTATGAAGTATTCTTTATGTTCAATCTTTAGCCACTATGCTTTTGCACAGGCTATCCCCCCCAGGCCTGGAATATTTTTCCTTCTCATTGCCCAAGTTACTGTTAAGACTCAGTTCAAATACCATTTCCCATAGGAAAATGCTCTTCCAATCATTGTATTTATTTCATATATATATATTACATATATAATATATCTTTCATATATTTACAAATTAATGTGCATGCATGCTCTATTCCTCTAGTTGGCACGAGGCTTTTGGAATTAGAAACTGTTGTCAGTTTTGCTTTTGTATCCCTAATACCAGCACAATGCCTTGCATATATAAGGAAATTAATAAATGTCTGTTGATTGGAACTGAATAAGCATCTGATACTTTTTCAAATATGGCAATATGTAGGAATGAGCAACTGACTTTTATTGACAAATGAGCATGAGAAAACTTCACTTTTCCAAATTATATGCTTTAGCAAAGAAAACTGCAGTTATTGCTACACAGTGTCTATGTCAATTCAAGATTTTTACAAGAGGTTGTGTAATCCTCTTCCCTGAAGTTCCTTTAAAGAATGATAAACAACCTCTTCCTACCTAGATGAAATAAGATTGCCCAACTTCTTGAGGTGCTGAGATTGCACTTTTTTTTCAGAAATAGCTGAGAAAAAGCTGAACAGAAATGGAGATTGCTAGAGCTCAGTATTGTAAGAAAAACAACCAAAAAAAACAAGCAAGCAAAACCAGGACTAGGAAGTGGTGGGAGCAGGGGGGAGGGGAACAGGAGAGTGCAAACTTTCAGCCCAGCAAAAGTTTATCTTTATACTTTTTCTGGATGAAGATTAATATGGAAAGGCATCATGTCTTAGCTAAACTACCACCTTCTATGAGAAACCTTTCCCAATTCCCCTTAACACCATATATTTTGCTTTTCTTCTGCTGATTGTCTTCAAATTATATATCCTGTTTGGAGATAGTTGTTTATTTATTGTTTCCTCTATCAGAATGTCAACTTCTTGAAAAGTGGAACTGCCTTTTGCCTTTATATTCCTGGCCCTTAGCACTGTGCCTGGCAAATAGTAGGCACTTAATAAATGCTGAGAAAAAGTCAGACATGGAGATTACATTAAAAGAGGAATAATTCTCAATGAGAAAACTGATACTTCTAATATATATGTTCTTCCCTCACCAAAACACACACTTTAATTCTCCTAATATCTACTTAAAGTCTACTACATTCCAGGTACAGACCACGAGTACTGGGGGTACAAATACAAAAATGAAAGAACTGAGAAGAAGCTGAGATTCTGATACATTTCTAATGACAAATAAAATGTCATTTGAAGCTAGGCAGTTGAGAAAACAACTGGGCTGGACGTCAGGAAGACTATGTCAAATATTTCTATCTGTGTGATCCTGAGCAAGTCATTATCTCAGGTCTGACCTAGTTTTCTTATCTGTAAAATGGAGATAATAATAGTACTTCCCTCTTAGGGTTGTTATGAGAATAAAATGAGAAAATTAAGAAAGCTCTTTGTAAACCTTAAAATGCCATGTAAATATAAGCTGTTATTCTAATGAGGAAAAGAACAGTTTAAAAAATGGGGGAAATAGGGAAGTGTTTGAATAGGAGGAATCTGAGTTAGTATTGTAGGAAGATAAGGATTCTGAGAAGCAAAAAATGAAAATGGAAGTAGATTTGATGTATTGGGGGAAAGCTGACATGTGTTAAGAGGTAAAAAATAGATTAATGAGTTCAGGGAACAGCTAATATTCTACTTTGAAATATAAAATGCATGAAAGGGAAAATATGAGATAAAGTGATAAATCATGGCTGACTAGGAGTATCATAAGTATTTTGGCAATGAAATGAGGTCTATACCCACATTGCTATCCTGCACAGAAACAAATACTCTTTATATGTATTTTTTTGGTAACCCAGTCCCAGGTTGAATGATCACCTGGAGTAGTGTGATGCTATAAAAGAGAAATTTTCTAGGAATCTGTTGAAATTAGTTGGGTTTGTCTTTATGCCTCCAGAATTCAGAATTAGGAGCAACAGATAAGAGGTCAAAGTTGAAAAGATGAAAATTTTGGCTAGATGTAAGGAAAATTGTATAGGGCCATAGACAGTGGGGGAACTCTGACCAAGGTATAAGACCTCTCAGCCCAGAGGGAAACTGCTGACAATGTCCGGTTTGGTTCCCCACCTCCCTTTAGTGTTTTCACCTCTTTTCCTGAGAAGTCAGGGAGGGCATGACCATTTCCCTTTGGTGTTCTTACTCTTCCAGAGAAGTCAAGGAGAACATAGCCACCTGTGTTCTACCTGAAGCAAGGGATACTTACATAGTAAGAGGAATTTACACATCAATACTCATGCAGTGTGCTGTGGTGATGTAATGATGTAACAGTTCTACAGTTAGCGCATGCTTGGGTGTGTTGTAGTGATGTAATCCTACTAAGGTATTTAAGGACTGAGAGGACTTGAAATAAATGTACTCCATCTTTGACCAGCCTAGTGGGTCTTCTGCCTCCTTCACTCCTCGACTAAGACCAAGGCTGGTCCCAAGGTCCTCCAGAGAGCTAGTCTGGACAGTATATTTTGGCATCCCAGCATGGGGGCTCTAGAAAGCAATGGTATGTTTTGTCACCCAAACTTGGGGTCTCTAGAAAGCAGGATATTTTAATCACCCTGGTGTGGGGGCTCTAGAAAGCAATGGTACCTTTTATCCCCCCAAATTAAGGGCTCTAGAAAGTACACTATAGAAAATCATTCTAAAATTTAGAAGTTGCCCAAAAGTAGAATGGTGTGCCTTGGGTGATAATTTATTTCTTATCACTATCTTCAGACGGACTAAATAATCCTCTAGGGATATTATAGAGGGATTTCCTATTCATTTATAGATTGAAATGAATGACTCTGTAACTCTAATATTCTGTAATTCTGTCAAATTTTCTTTTTCTTTGTATTTAGAAATCCACCCCTCTTCCAAACTTTCCTTTTATTTTATTACTATCATCTTCCCAGTAACCCAGGTTGAATCCTAAATATTTTTCCAACTTCTTACTTCACTCATACCATATATTCAATCAGTTGTCAAATTTTTCCATTTATACCTCTATAGTATCTCTTCTGTACGTCTGCTTGTCCCAAATCACAACCCTATCTCTATAGTTCAAGCCCATATTACTTCTTGCCTCAGTTATTATAATAGCCTCTTTTATCTCTTTACTTCAAGACTCTTCTGGTTCTATCCCATCATCCAAGAGTTGCCAAATCAATTTCTCCAAATAACAGTCTGATTATGTCACTCTAATACCCCTTTACTTCTCCTTAGAACCAAATAGAAGTTGTTTAAATAGAAAGCATTTAAAGCTTTTGATGACCTAAACTCTCTCTAGATTCATTACTTTCTTTTATACACTCAATAATCTAGCCATACTTCCCTGCTTGTTGTTCCTCAAATAGGACTTTCCATCTCAATGCCTTCCTCGCTCTCTCCCTCCCTTCCTTTCTCTCTGGCCCTCCCTCCCTCTCTCACCTCTCTCTCCCTCTTTTCCTTCATTTCACTCTCCCTCCCTCCCTTTCTCTCTCTCTCTCTCTCTCTCTCTCTCTCTCTCTCTCTCTCTTCTCTCTCTCTCCCCCCCCTTCTCTCCTCTCTCTCCCCTCTCTCTTCCTCCTTCCCTCTCTCTCCCTCCTTCCCTCTCTTGCTCACTCCCTCGCTCCCTCCCTCGCTTTCTTCCTCGTTCTCCCTCTCTTGCTCCCTCCCTCCCTCCCTCTCTCTCCTTTCTCTCTCTCTGTCTCCCTCCCTCCGTCTCTCTCTCCCTCCCTCCCTCCCTCTCTCTCTCCCTCCATTTCTCCATCTCTACCTCGCTTCCTCCCTCGCTTTCTCCCTTGCTCCTTCCCTCGCTCCCTCCCTTGCTCTCTCCCTCACTCTCTCCCCCTCTCCCGTTCTTCCTCTCTCCCCCTCTTCCTCTCTCTACCTCTCCTCCTCTCTCCCTCGCTCTCTCCCTCACTCTCTTCCTCCTTCCCTCTCTCTCCCTCCTTCCCTCTCTTGCTCACTCCCTCGCTCCCTCCCTCGCTTTCTTCCTCGTTCTCCCTCTCTTGCTCCCTCCCTCCCTCCCTCTCTCTCCTTTCTCTCTCTCTGTCTCCCTCCCTCCGTCTCTCTCTCCCTCCCTCCATCTCTCTCTCCCTCCATTTCTCCATCTCTACCTCGCTTCCTCCCTCACTTTCTCCCTTGCTCCTTCCCTCGCTCCCTCCCTTGCTCTCTCCCTCACTCTCTCCCCCTCTCCCGTTCTTCCTCTCTCCCCCTCTTCCTCTCTCTACCTCTCCTCCTCTCTCCCTCGCTCTCTCCCTCACTCTCTTCCTCCCTCCATCCCTCTCTCTCTCCTTCTATCTTTCCCTCCCTCTTTCTCTCCCTCCCTCACTCTCTCCCTCGCTCCTTCCCTTGCTCTCTCCCTCGCTCTCTTCCTCACTCCCTCCCTCCCTCTCTCCCTCTCTCCCTCGCTCCTTCCCTCACTCTCTCCCTCGCTCCTTCCCTCGCTCCCTCCTTTGCTCCCCAGCTCTCTCCCTCACTCGACCTCTCTCCCTCCCCTAATATTTTTGAATCATCTCTCTCCATTGGTTATGTAGCCAGCACTGCTTGCCTCTTTCCACTTGATTAAGACAAACTCACTCTCTTTCTTTCTGTCTATCCATTTTTTTATATATATTCAGGACTGAATGACTCATTCACTCAAGCAGGTGATACTATACAGTTATGAAGGGAAGAGGAAGGGCCTAAAGGGCTACCATCTTTTCTCCTTAGGTCCTTTTGCCCTGAAAAATTAGCTTGGGGTTTTGGGCTTTTTAAATTGCCCTTTTTAGTTCTAAGCCTAAGTAATGAAGTCCCAGATCTGTGGGATTTTAAAACCTAGGATTCCAGCCTAGTTCAGAAGTTGTTGGCGCTAGTTCAGGAGGGAAGTCCTGAAAAACAAGCGATATTAGTCCAAGTGAAGGTGGGAAAAAATAAGTAGGTGGGTTAGAATTAAACTCAGTGGGACTACTACTATGCAGACTGAGTTGAATTGTGAATCTAATTTCCTTCCCCAGTGATGGAGGCCGGGTAGTTGGGATAATTCCCCTGAAATATTGAGGGGAATGTTTATAAACTATTTTACTATATTTTTGAAGTAAATATTCCTTTGTTTAAAAAAACAAAAAACAAATCTGACTGTTAAGTGGTTAAATGGATCTGGAATGCTCAGATTCCTAAAATTGGAAAGATAAAATTGGTGGTGGCTCACATCATTGACAGATACTGTAAATCTCCCAATTACCTGAGGATATTAAAGAATCCTAGTGGGGAATATTGTAACAAACTTGGTCCTTAAACAATAGGACCACACAAATCCAGGCTACCCCAGCATCATATACAATTTTATTTATATATTAATGAAATTACTTTAAGAACAAAGAATAAAATTTCATCAAAGCAGATTTTTAGAACTAGAAAGAACCTTGGGGATTATCTAGTTATAGAATGTCAGATATAAAATTGGAAAGTAATATGGAGGTTCACCTTAGTTTTTCATTTCATAGATAAAGCAACCAAGGCCTAGAAAAGTCAAATAATTTTCCGAAGGCCATACAGGTATTAAGTATTAGAGCCAGGATTCTAACTTAGGTTTTGTATTCTACCATCACCATTCTACTTCCCGTACTATGCCATACTGTTTACCATGGATCCCTTTATTTTATAGAGAATGAAATTAAGAATTGAGAGGTTGATTTTCAATGAAGAATTAAAATAAGTTATTCAAGAAAAAGGACTACAGTATAGCTTTTACTTTCCATTGTAATTTCCCACAATGCACTGACATGGAAAGAGTATACATTCAGTAAATTTTGGTAGAATGATTTATATAAATCAAAGAAAAATCACAATTGTATAATTCCATGAAATACTATGGTTCTAATGTAAGAGTTTAAAACAATTTTTGTCATTTACATATTTTTGGGATTTATGTATTTATTCACATCCAAATCTATATTTCACTAGTGTAGGGCACTCCCTGCTGTGGAAACCATTCCACTGATGTAGATTAATGTTGTATATAAAGTATATTCTTAGAGAGTCACTTGGGAGATGCTAAGAGATTATATGATTTGCTTTCTGTGATATAGCCAGTATATAGATACTAGATTCTATCTACTGTGCCATATCACTTCTATCTCGCTCTCTTTTTTTCAGTTGTGTGATCTTTTTTTTTAATTAAAGTTTTTTTTATTTTCAAAACATATGGACAGATAATTTTTCAACATTGACCCTTGTGTAGCTTTGTGTTCCAAATTTTCCCTTCCTTCCCCCCACCCCCTCTCCTAGAAGGCAAGCAATCCAATATCTGTTATCCATGTTAAAATATATGTTAAATCCAATATGTGTAAATATATTTATACAATTGTCTTGCTGGATAAGAAAAATCAGGTTAAAAAAAAGAGAGAAAATGAGTAAGAAAACAGAATGCAAGCAAACAACAACATAAAGAGTGAGACTGTTATGTTGTGGGCCATACTCAGTTCCCACAGTCCTCTCTCTCGGTGCAGATGGCTCTCTTCATCACAAGATCATTGGAATTGGCTTCAATCATCTCATTGTTGGAAAGTCACTTCATCAGAATTGATTATTGTATAATGTTGCTGTTGCGATGTACAATGATCTCCTGGTTCTGCTCATTTTACTTAGTATTAGCTCATGTAAGTCTCTCCAGGCCCTTCTAAAATCGTCCTGCTTATCATTTCTTATAGAATAATAATATTCCTTAATATTCATAATAATATTCAGCCATGCTCCAGCTGATGGGCATCCATTCAGTTTCCAGTTTCTGGCCACTACAAAGAGGGCAGCCACAAACATTCTTGCACATACAAGTCCCTTTACCTTCTTTAGTATCTCTTTGGGGTATAAGCCCAGTGGCAACACTGCTGGATCAAAGGGTATACACAGTTTGATAACTTTTTGAGCATAGTTCCAAATTGGCCATATCACTTCTCAAGCAATTTTACATAATTATTATAATTGACTATATTTATCAGTTATAATTAGATTTTAAAACATTGTCATCTCATAAAATATCAAGAAACTGATAATCAAAAAATAAGTTTATAGAAATCGTGGTGAGAGACTCAGTGATACAAAAAACCTGTCATTTCCTTCCCCAGCTCATTTTATACAGAAACTGAGTAAACATGATTAATTGACTTCCCCAGAGTCACAAAGCTAGGAAGTGCTGGAAGCTATATTTGAACTGTGGAAGATGTTTTTCTGACTCCAAACCTAGCACTCTGTCCATTGAGGATTATATATTTATACATGCAAGGGAATTTAGAGACAATCTCATTTAATCCTCTCATTTAACAGATGAAATAAAGTCTCAGAGAAGTTAAATGTTTTGCTCATGGTTTTTGCACATCAGGGACTCAGATCTAGAACCCCTGATTTTAAGGCTATATTTACTTCAATAGACCACTCTACAGAAACCTACATAATATAAAGCAGTCTATTTAGATAACAGTTGCAGTGTCAAAAATCTAAATTTATTTTAATTCTCAGAGCTCAAGATGTTAAGTCATGGGCATTCATATTGATTCCAAACACAGTTATCTCAATTATGGAGTTCTGTATTAACCAAGTGTGCGAAAAAATAACTGGAAAGTTGGCACAGTTTGCTTTGGCCCAAGATAACAAGTCCTTAATAAATGTGATAGTGTGGGAGTGAGACACAGCAGGCCCAATCTGAAACAGAAACAAAGGTGAAAAATGCACCATGCCCATAAGTTCACATTTAAGGAGAATGACCACCCTGCCCCTGTTATGTCTGGGCACAGTTAGCTGGACACTTCAGAAAAACCGCAAAACTCTAACCAGGCATTTGAAAGGGAGTAACAGTCATGAAACTCTTCAGTTACCACATATTTCATGTGGAATTCAATTCCTCAAGCTGTTATGAAGGTCCTACTACGTGCAAAGTACTCATCAAGGGGGACACAAAGCCAGAAATAAAGTGGTTCCCTCCCTAAAAGAGCTAGTATTCTTTTTGGGGGGCAGGTGAAGGATATATATATATATATATATATATATATATAGAGAGAGAGAGAGAGAGAGAGAGAGAGAGAGAGAGAGAGAAAGAGAGAGAGAGAGAGAGAGAGAGAGAGAAATTCACAAAATATTTATGAAGAATGGGAAGCATTCTACTACATTAGGGGATCAAAAAAGAAGTGACACTTGATTTAAGACTTTAAGGGAGCTAGAGATCCCAAATGAACTGGGTGAGTTAGGAAAGCAATTTTTAGGCAAGAGAGAGAGAGCGCAGGAAAGACACTGAGTCAAGAGCGAGAACACTATCAGTTAGGAAAACCTGAATTCAAATCTTGCCTCAGACATTACTTGGTCTGTGAAACTATAGGCAAGTTACTTACTTGATTTCAGCCTTAGTTGTAAAATAGAAATATTAGTAGCAATTTGGTCTCAGCATGCTTGTGAAGGATCAAATGAGATAGCACCTGTAAAATATTTTCAAATTTTAAAGCACTATATAAATATTAGTGATCATCATCATTATTATATCATTACTGCTGCTGCCGTTGTTCTTGTTAAGTGGAAAGAAGCCAGGGAAACCATGGTGTGACCATGGATAAATCACATGAACCCTGTATATCCTCGGCACTTTTCAATGTTAGTCTGCACTGGTAGATATCAAATTCAGCTACCAGTAATTTGTGATCACTGGGAAATGACTGCAATTGATGGATTTTATATTTTTTCCTAAAAATAAAATAAAATATATTTTTTTCCTTTTAAGATATGTCAGTGTCCATAGGTTGATGACGTGAACAAGAACAAATAGTGAGCAAAGGGAAAAAAGTTACCATAATTCAAGCTGGCATCAGATACCTCAATTGTGAGTTCTATTGACCAATAAAATCTAGGGTCTAGTCCTAATCCCCATTGTGATCGTTGTGAAGGAGTAGCAAATAAATAGTTTGTCTGGATGATAGAGTGGGTACTGGGGAGTTATGTAGCCTTGTTCAAAAAGTCTAATTGGAGCCTGATTCTGAAGGATTTTAGAAATCCAATTTTATGCTAGAAGCAACTAGTTATCACTGACACTTTCTTAAGGAGGGAAGGGAGTGACATGGTCAGAGTTGCCCTTTAGAAAAAACAATTTGGCAACTCCGAGCAGGATAAATTAGAGAGGGGAAAGGAGGCTACATGGAAACGCATGAGGAAATTGTTGCAATCATCTAGGGAAGGGGTGATGAGATATAAATTAGAGTGGTGGCTATGTGAGAAGAGAAAAGGGAAAGTATTTGAGATATACTGAGGAAGTATAATCTTTCAGATATGCTAACAATTTGAAGGTGACTTGTTATGGAGAATGCAAAGTTGAAGATGGTTTTGAGGTTGCAAACTTAGGTGAATGGAAGGATAGTGACAAAATGTATCATATTTTCAAGATAGTAATTAAAAATTTTGCATACTCATTTTAAAAATCATTTTTATTTCACTATATATGTTATGAGATACTAATTTTAACAAATAGAGAATGATTCTTATTTGAATAGCAATGGTGAGTAGAAAACCCTATTTCTTTTCATTTAAATCAAAGAATTGTTGAAAGTAAATATGTATCATCTTTGGGAGACCTCTTAGGAAGGTAGGTACTTTTCTTGTTTATATTGTTTCGCAAGTGTGCTTTCAGAGAAACCTAAGTGTGCTTATACTTCTTCAGCCTCAATGAGGCAACACAGAGCTGAATTATTTGAATACCGAACATACTGACCCTTCCAAATAGGTGGGAAATATTAATAGTTAACTCACACATTTGTGTTGACAACCCTAGCATAGAGGTATCTGATGCCAGCTTGAATTATGGTAACTTTTTTCTCTTTGCTCACTCATTTGTTCTTGTTCATGTCATCACCTATGGACACTGACATATTTTAAAAAGAAAAAATATATTTTATTTTATTTTTAGGAAAAAATATAAAATCCATCAATTGCAATCATTTCCCAGTGATCACAAATTACTGGTAGCTGAATTTGAATTCTCTGGAAAAACCATTCTGGTCTGAGTAGAAATTGCCTGTAAATAAAAGACACAACCCCAAAATGAGATCTTCTAAAAATGAAATATATTTATATATACACAAATACATATATATGTGATGAAAATAATGCTAATTAAATGCATTCAGTTTTTGTATGTCAAATTTGGGTACAAAGTATAACATATTTGGATCTTAATTCTACAGTTGTAGAGGATCTTGGATGCTTCTTTAGTCCAACTTTCTCATTTTACAAAATTTACCTCAAGGCCAGAGTGATTAACTGATTTTCCTATGGTCACATATGGATATAGGTCTGCTGATACCAGGGCTGTGGAATCTCTGTACATACTACCTTCCAATTTGGATTAATACTTTATCTGCACCATAATTTGAAAACTTTATTTTGATAGACACTGCTGGTATGAGCAAGCATTGTGATGCACCAAAGATTTTGTTCTCTTCTTTTTTTCTTAATATTCCATTTCTTTTGAATTTAAATAGTTATAGAGGATGGTGATTTCCATCAAGGGATTTTGCTTAAAGAAGCTTTGCAGAAATAAAACTAGGCTCTAACTTTGAAAGCCTGTTCATCTCTTGCCTGTTTACTGATGTCTGACTATAACTATTACAGAATAAAGTTGAAGCTGGATGTCTGTGAGCACTGTAAATTCACTGTTCTTTTATTAAGGAATTGAATTTAGGTTCCATTACAAGCCCCAAATATGCCTATGTTAAAGATGGTGGCTTTGGAGCATATTGGAAAATCTGATATTAAAATAAACTCCTGGGATTCATATACAGAAAACATGCTTTTCTTTTTTGAAACAAGGAAAATAATAAGTTATCAGGAAACTATGCTATGACTCTTTATGACAAGTCTATAGGATCTCAAATAAATGATCATTATAAGATTCCTTGTCAACCTTGCTTAAGTTGAGGCTAAAATAATACGTGAACTCGTATTATTGAAAGGACATTTCCCACAAACATCATTAGTCATTGTTTAGAAAGTTAAATTTCCCACTCAGAACCAACATCTTAGTGTTCCTGAAAATATTGCAGAGTGACACTATTTAGTCTCAAAATTTCAATCTGGAGAATCTTTTTGATAAGAACAATAATGTTCCTCACCTGTTTTATATAAATTTATATTTCTATAATTATTAGTGATTTGAAACATTTCTCAATGTTTCAAGAAAAAATAAAAGATTCAACATACAAAAATATTTATAGCAGCTTTTTACAGTATCAAAGAAGTAGAAATGAAAAATGCCAATAAATTGGGGAATGGATAAACAAATTATGGCAATTAGAATTTTATTGCACTATATTGTTGGAATCCTTATAAAGTGTTAAGCCATTAGAATTGATAGAGACAATAATTATCTAATTTAGCATGGTCCAGTATGATTGATCTGATCCTACAAGGAGATGTTATGGGCCAGAACTTGAAACAAGGTACTAAGTGGAAGTGAGTAGACAATGTTTAAATCTAGTTTAGAATTGATTTAATCCTATAACAAATAATGGTTTCCCAGTGATATAATGATTGGTGTGTACTAAGTGTACAGCATATAAGCAAGAAGCTCTCAGGGCCAAGGAGCACTCTGGGAGACACAGAAGCCTACTCATGTCAGTTGGAGATTGAAAAGCCACGAGTTGGAGTGAAGCCTCTAAGAAAGCTAATCAGGTCCAAGGAAAGAGATAAGACTTGGAAGGAGAAAATAAATGTTTGGATTTTATCAGTTGGCTGCATTTGAAGTGATTACTACTTTGAACTGAAACTAAGGCTGCCTCCAGGAAATCTCCCCAAGAAATCTGCTCACAGAGAACCATCATATATTATACAAAAGAAGAGAACACCACACTATATATAAGAAATGGTGCAAGGAATGGTTTAAGAGAATCTGGAATGCTTTGTATTAACTGATGCAGAATGTACTGAGCAGAACAATTTGTACAATAATAACAATGTAAACACAGATATTTTTGAAAGACTTATGCATCAATATAA
This sequence comes from Antechinus flavipes, assembly GCF_016432865.1. NCBI lineage: Eukaryota > Metazoa > Chordata > Mammalia > Dasyuromorphia > Dasyuridae > Antechinus > Antechinus flavipes. Next base: position 399,253,517 of record NC_067401.1, read on the forward strand.
TGAATAATTATAATTGCAGAGGACCAGTGATACACCATGTTATATAATCCCTTGACAGGTGATGGAATCAAGTTTCAGAATCAGATAGACATTTGCAGTCATTGACAAGAAGAAAATTTATTTTTCTTGTATATCTATTATAAGGATTTAATTTTTCTTTATTTTAAAAATTAAAATGCATCTAAAATAGGACATTACAGATAAAAATAATAAAGCAATCATTGAAAGAAGCTAGAAAATCCTTGTACTAAGTACTTTTAATGACTGAGTTCCCAGTTGGACCCCGAATTAATCTTTAAATTTTTGGAAAAAATAAAATCATTTAATGGCTAAAATTTTGAGGAAGCACCATTGCTATAAAGTTTTCTAATATTTGAATTTTTAAAAAATCATATATAAAGAGGCAGCTAGGTGGCAAAGTGGATAGAGCACCAGCCCTGAAGTCAGGAGGACCTGAGTTCAAATCTGGCCTAAGACATTTAATGTGTTCTAGTTGTGTGACTCTGGGCAAGTCACATAACTCCAATTGCCTTAGGGGGAAAAATTATATATAAGGAATGTGGACATTATGTGTAATGACCAGTATTTAAAATCAGCCGGAGTCAGGAATTCAGATTAAGGGGAAAATCTTCAATATTTATTGAAGTGAAGAGGGGAATAAAGATTGCAATAGCAAATATAGGCAAGAAAGATTGCGATAGCAAATATAGGCAGTTGCGACAGAAAGCCAGCTAAGAGAGAGAGACGCGAGCCGAGCCAACCGTGGCAATGGCAGTCCCAAAAGTCTCTCCTCCCCTTCCTTTTCCACTCCCCTGCCTCCACCCACCAAAATCGTCATTTCCTATACAACACATCAGGACTTGCACAAAGAGTGGGTGGGGGCCATTCTTTCTCCAAGCTTATATATTAATAGAGTATGGTCCAATTACTATTTAGCCTCATGTGCTTGGGACCTCAGTGCATCAACTCAATCCTCAGCCCATTACAATTATGACCATAATTATATCTATATGGCTCTTGGAGAGCTGTGACAATGATTTATAACTTCTATTACTGTGCATCTGACAATGTGTGACATCAGAGAATTTTATTCTGGTTTTGTTTGTTTCTTTTCATTCCATAGCTGTGGAATTCTCTTTGTTCAATGTCTTGTTCCCTAAGTTTTTACAAGACTATGTCTGAGAAGTTAGGGCAATTAAAAAAATATTCCCAAATCTTTCCTTCCTCAGGCTCTCCTACTGGAGACTCCTACTGATGATACTAATAGATGACTTCTTAGATTCCCTTTAGCTCTGAGATTTATGATTCTATAGAATATTATTAATTTTTTGAGACATCAAATAAGGCATAATGGTAGGTAAGATTTATTTTTTAAACCTCATAATTGATATAAATTTTATTAGCTGGCTAAGCTACAGAAAGTCTAAAGTTGAAAGGATTCTGGGCTTTTACTTAGAATTATAGACTCTTGCAGTTGAAAAGGACATTAAAGATCATTCTAGCAAGTGAAGGAATTGTCAGAACCAAAGAATTAAAAGGGGCCAGGTAGAATGTTTGTCAGGTCATAGCAGTCAACCAAAATGCCTATTTATCTAGATCTTTCCACTCGCATCTCCATATGTCTTCTTCCTTGCTGATCTTGAATGGACCAAAAACTTACTTTGCTGATGACCTTCTTCCATTTGCTTCTTCTTATCTGCTCTTTGGAGTGGCTCAAGACATTGCCTAAAGCCTGGTTTGCTTCTGAGTCCCCAGTACCTTTCTCCTGGTGACTTGAAACTTCCACTTTGGTTTTTAGTTAAACCTTAATTAAACAGATACTAAGTAATTAGTCAGACATGAGGCATTTTCTTATCATTCTGGGAGGTAGGTCCTTTAAAAAAATATATATCTATATATATTTGTATGTATATAATGTTGACTTGGATGTGTACAGTTTTTTTTTTTATGTTGTCTTCCTTATTAGAATGTGTTACATATTATGTCAGGTCAAGATATAGATAATGATATATCATGCGTTTTGACTTGTATGTGTACAGTTCTTTACACATTGTTTTCCTTATTAAAATTGTGAGCTTCCTGAGAGAAGAGGTTGTTTATACCTTTCTTTGTAACCCTAGCACTCAGCATAGTGCCTGGTTCATAATAAATAATACTTTTAGTATTATGTAATCATAAATCCTTGTTAACTAACTGACAGAATCTTCCTCTCTCAAGCTTTCAGCCACTGGTCTTAATTCTGCCCTCTTGAGCTTCACAGAATAATAATCCTACACTTTTAAATATTCGAAAAGAGTGAGTATGTCTTCTATTTTCTCTAGTCAAAGTAAATTTCTCTTATTACTTTTTAAATTTGTTTATAACTTTGGTTGTTAATCTGCCTGTACCCTTGTCTGTCAATGATCTTCTTAAAATGTGATACTTTGAACTAAATACAATATTCCAGATATGTTTTGGAAATTACTAAGTATAACAGCACTGCCAAATTTCAGTTGAACCATATTCTTCAACTGATACAGCCTCACTTTGCTTAGTTTTATGAGTACTTATGTTAAAATATGAATAGTACAGTGGATATAGCACTGGGTCTGGAATTAGGAAGATCTGAATTCAAATCCCGTCTTAGACAACTACTGGTTGAGTGATCCTGGGCAAGTCACTTAACTCTTATTTTCTCAATTTTATCTATCAAATGGATATATACTTGTGAAGAGAATGGCAAAACACTCCATTATCTTTGCTGTGAATCTCCCCATGGACCTCTTTTAAACAACTGAACCATAACATGTTGAAGTTTATTAAACTTATTGTCAAATGAAACCCCCATATCTTTTTGTTATTTGTTTTTAAAGCAATAAAGGTTAAGTGACTTGCTCAGAGTCACACAACTCATAAGTGCTGAGGCTAGATTTGAACTCAGGTTCTCCTGACTCTAGGACTGATGCTCTATCCACTGAATCACCTAACTGCTCCTGCCTGTATATGTTTCGGATGAAGTAATAGCATGTCCATCCCTATGTGGATAATTTACCTTTTTCAGTTATACAGATCCTTGATGATATATTTAATGTTCATCTTTGTGGGAATCTTCTTGCTGATTATATTCTGTAGCCTATTTACATCTTTCATGTATCTTGCAATTGCCCTTTGAGGTTCCTGAATCCTTCTGAGATCATGGTGATCTCTGTTTATTAATCAAGTAAATTATTATTCTCTGTATTAATATTGCTGATTTTAAGAAAGAATAAGCTTAACATTTTATAATAAGAAGCAGCATCTTAAGATCATCACAAGTATTACAAAATCACCCAAATGCTATCCAAATTGATCAGCTCCTATTAATTCATTGATCATCTGAAGCACCTGCTATATATAGGTATGTGTGTGTGGACATGTACACACAAATATATTTATATACAATATACATATATATATTTGTACACAATATACATATATGTATACATATGTGCAGGTGTCTTTTGCTAGTTATAGCAGAATAGTTAAAAGAGCCACCAAGATTTAGGTTCAAGTCCAGCTTCAATTACATACTGATTGAGTGACCCCAAGTGAGTCATTTTAGGTCCCATTGCCACAGGCAAGTTCCTCAGACCTTAAATTGCAAAGTAGTTGATCTCTATCAGTGCCCCAAGTTTCTTCACTGGGAGTTCCCTACTTTGATGAAATCACATAGCCTGCTACCTTCTCTCATGGGTGAGTTTCTTTTGAAGCTTCCATTTTGCTGATGGGACCAAGTCAGTCATGCTTCATTCATTTCCTGACTTTGCCTCTTTTAGGACTCCATTCCCAAGCTCCCAGATGGTTTCCTCCCCCTTTTCAGCTCCCTTTTGGGAATGTAAACTCCTTGAGGGCAAGGTTTTCTTTTTCTTATATCTGTATCACTTATATCTTTTAGCTGAGTATCTAGCACTCTATAGAGGTTTAGAGAAAACTTTGTTGTCTTATTCTCTTTTTAAAAATGTAATTAGATGATTTCAGAGATACCTGGAGAGACTTACATGAACTGATGTTACGTGAAATGAGCAGAACCAGGAGATCTTTATACATGGCAACAACAAAACTATACGGTGATTAATTCTGATGGAAGTGGCTCTCTTCAACAATGATATGATTCAAACCAGTTCCAATTGTTCTGTGAAGAAGAGAATCAGCTACACCCAGAGAGAGAACTGTGGGAACCGAGTGTGGTTCACAACATAGCATTTTCATTCTTTTTATTGTTATTTACTTGCATTTTATTTTGCTTCTCTTTTTTTTTTTTCCTGGTTTGATTTGATTTTTCTTCTGCAGCACAATAATTGTATAAATGTGTATGTATATATTGGATTTAACATATTTCTACCATGTTTAACATATATTGAATTACTTGCCATCTAGGGGAGGGCACAGGACAAAGGGAGGAAAATTGGAACACTAGGTTTTGCAAAGGTTAATGTTGAAGAATTGTCCATGTATATGTTTTGAAAAATAAAAAGCTTTAATTAAAAAAAAACCCCATAATATGGGAAAAAAAAAACTCTGGTAATTAGATAATGATAATTAGATAATTGAGGCAATGAGTTCATCTTCATGAGTTCAAAACCAGCCTTAGATATATACTAGCTGTGTGACTGGGGAAGTCACTTATTCCTGTTTATCTAGTTCCCCATATGTAAAATGAGCTAGAGAAGGAAGTAGCAAACCATTTTAGTATCCCTGAAAGAAAACCCCAAACAGAGTCCCATGGAATTAGACACAATTGAAAAACAACAAAATTATTATTAGAATTGAGATTAATACCTGGAATCTGATATTTTTAGTATTAATAATATCAATAATTGCTGAAATTTATAGAACTCTGATGTTTGCAAGGAACTTTACATGCTCCTTTTATTTGATCTTTACAACAATCCTGTGAGCTAGAAATGATAGGCATTAAACTTATTTTATTAAAAATGGGAAAAATGAGGCTTAAAGAAATATAGTGACTTACCAAAGTTACATTATTAATAAGAAAAAAAATCAGGATTCAAAACTCAGATTCCTCTTGATTTCAAATGCACTGTGACTTTCTGTTTCTCATTGCTCATAGATAAGACAGTGTGGGAAGGAAGCATTATTATGTTGGTGATGATAAGATAATCCTGTTTCCTATTGGACTTAATTGGAAAAGGTAACTCATTTGCCACCTGTCCAACCAGTAATGATATTTAACCCTTGCATCTGGAATGAAGAACTATTGTTTATCTGTTCTTATCTTTTTCTTTGTAGTTTGTCTTATGTATCTATTGAGGGACCCCTCTCCTCCTCTTTGTTTTAGAAACTAAAACCATAGCCTGCTTTTGAAGAACAAGAGAACTTAGACAGATTTCTGGTGAATCTCTGGGTCAGTCCATAAATAATTTAATTGATGGAACTTTTTTTTAGATCTCTTCTTGCTAATGTTGAGTTCTTTTTATTTTGGTTTGATTTAGCAATTTAAATCATTTATATAATGGCTAAGTTGATGAGAAAAACTTATGTTGAAAAAATAAAATAAATAGCAGGGTGGCAAAATGGATCAGTGTTTGGCTTTAAGTTAAGATATGAGTTCATATCTACCTTAGACACTAGCTATGTGATCTTGGACAAGTCATTTAACTCCTCTCAGTTTATTTTCTTATGTCTAACATGGAGAGGATAGTATCCATGTCACAATGTTGTGAGAATTAAATGAGATAAATACATTTATGGTTCTTTGCAAAACTTAGAGTGTTATATTATTATTGGTCATTATTATTCTTGCTAGAGCAGACTGTAGCCTATTTATTTTATCTATTTTGTAGGTTAGTTTTCCTTCTTGGAGTTTGCCTATATTAATTGTATTTCTTCTATAACAAATGGGGATTTTTTGTGAGACTTTTGAATTTGCCAAACACGAATAGAAATAGGAGTCATTAAACTGTACATGAGTATCTCTATGGGTCCCATATTGATTTAGAAAACCTCAAATTAGAATGAATATTACCTATTTTTGTTTTTTTAGAATTTATTTTGTCAAATAGTTCTCAATCACATTTTTATCTGGTTTGTGATGCAGTCAGAAGTATTTTGAGATGCCGGGGCTTGCTGCCTAAAGTAATTCCATACCACATCATGCAGTATGTCAATTCATGACTCCAATTTTATTTATTCATTCATTCATTTATTTATTTATTAATAGCTTTTTATTTACAAGTTATATGTATGGGTAGTTTTACAGCATTGACAATTGCCAAACCTTTTGTTCCAATTTTTCCCCTCCTTCCTCCCACCCCCACCCCTAGATGGAAGGATGACCAGTAGATGTTAAATATATTAAAGTATAAATTAGATACACAATAAGTATACATGACCAAACCGTTATTTTGCTGTACAAAAAGAATCAGACTCTGAAATAGTGTACAATTAGCCTGTGAAGGAAATCCAAAATGCAGGCAGGCAAAAATATAGGGATTGGGAATTCTATGTAATAGTTCTTAGTCATCTCCCAGAGTTCTTTCGCTGGGTGTAGCTGGTTCAGTTCATTACTGCTCCAATGGAACTGATTTAGTTCATCTCATTGCTAAAGATGGCCAGGTCCATTAGAATTGATCATCATATAGTATTGTTGTTGAAGTATATAATGATCTCCTGGCCCTGCTTGTTTCACCCAGCATCAGTTCGTGTAAGTCTCTCCAGGCCTTTCTGAAATCTTCCTGTTGGTCATTTCTTATAGAACAATAAGATTCCATAACATTCATCTATCACAATTTACCCAGCCATTCTCTAATTGATGGGCATCCATTCATTTTCCAGCTTCTAGCCACTACAAACAGGGCTGCCACAAACATTTTGGCACATACAGGTTCCTTTCCCTTCTTTAGTATCTCTTTGGGGTATAAGTCCAGTCGTAACACTGCTGGATCAAAGGGTGTGCACAGTTTGATAACTTTTTGAGCATAGTTCCAAATTGCTCTCCCGAATGGTTGGTTGTGTTCGCAATTCCACCAACAATGTATTAGTGTTTCTGTTTTCCCACATCCCCTCTAACATTCTGCATTATTTTTCCCTGTCATTCTAGCCAGTTTGACAGGTGTGTAATAGTGTCTTAGAGTTGCCTTAATTTGCATTTCTCTGATTACTAATGACTTGGAGCATCTTTTCATACGGCTAGAAATAGGTTCAATTTCTTCGTCTGAGAATTGTCTGTTTATATCCTTTGATCATTTATATGATTCCAATTTAATTAAAGATATACTTACTACTCTCTGGCCAGGAACATCACAATTTAAAGAACGTTTATGAATTGCACACAATATGTAAGATGCTGAACTAGGCAATGAAAATAAAAGGATTGGGCAACATTACATTTCTCTCAAATACTTTACAGTCAAATAGAGAAAATAATGCATGTACACATGTGATTATAATACAAATTAAACTATGGCAAAGTACAAAGGAAAGGGCCAAAGATATTATTCAAAGAAAAGTATGGGGGAATAGATCACTTTCAATTATTAAGATGGGAAAAACTCATATGGATTCTGATAAAAACAACTATGTTAATTAAGAGTTTCAAAAACAATTGAAGATAAAGCATGTGGAAAGTTCTTCTGCCTTTTTTTTTGTTTTGTTTTGAAGGTAACATATCTTGAAGCATCTTTTGTCAATGCAAAACTCAAAACTGATAGCCAAAGAATCTAGTTTTTTATTTTGGAAGGCTAGAAAGTTGGGGATTAGAAGTATGTTTTATAATTATTTCCAAGTGGACAAATGTATGCTTCTATGACCAAAGCAACTAGAATATTTTCTATACTAAAATAGAGATATAGCAAAACACATTATCCTTTTGTGTTTTGTTCATGTTTTTCTTTCTGTAATTACCTTCTAATTATTACTCTCAAAATTTTCCTAATCTAAGACCTAGTTCAAATGTTGACTCATATAACATAGTATAATAAATATATAGCTACAAGGAATCTCAGAGACCTTATAGACCAACTCCTTTGTTTTGTAGAATTTGATATTCAGGGAGGATGTTGTTATAGTTGCTCAAAGTAATGTCAGAAATGTGATCTGAGTTTGGATCCTTTGACTGAGGTATACTGTTCTTTTTAAGTACTATACTGCCTGAAAACACAGGCAAAAATGATCTTTTCCAGCAGTCTGGCAAAAATTAGGCTTAGCTTAACATCTTACAACATATACTAACGTCAAAATGGATTTGTGACCTTACTATTTAAGATCATACCATACTAGGACTTTATGAGAAGCCCTTAAATATGAAATTCTATACACAGAAAGAGGAATTCCAATGGAAAAAAAAAGGAGTTGTCTGTAGAGACTGATATGGTTGTAAAAGGAATATAGATAGATACCCAAAGATAAAAATGAAAGCACACTCTTGTAAGAATATCAGAAATGCTGAAATTTAGGTTCTCAAGACAAACTAAGGATAATAGAAAAGTGATTCTTACTCTGTATACATTTCAATTTAAAAGTTATTTATTAAATGTATGCTATATGCCAGGCATTATGCTCAGTGCCAGGGATATGAACAAGAAAAGGAAAGACAATACTTGCCTGCAAGGATCTTACAACCTAAGAGGACATGATAACACACAAAAGGAAACTAAAAAGAAAGGAAGTGCTGATGGAGGGATAAGGAGATGCCTTGCAAAGGGAAGTATTGTTCCTTTAAGAGGGGAAAAGAGAAAGAGCAAAGGAGGGGTATGGATAGTTTTTCAGGATAAATGGGTTATTAACAACAGAGAAAAGGTAAATGTTTATTGACCAGCTGAATCACCATATTAAGATAACATCAATTCCTAATGTCCTACATCAAGTAGAAATAGTGCTGGAGAAGACATAGATGAGAAGAAACTGGACTAAATCATGTATATACAAATGAGGCAGAGGAGATGTTGGAGGTCATATAGTTTTGAGAAGACTGAGATACTGATTCTCAAGGTGGCTGAAAAAGGAGAGAAGATGTAAAAAAACTTGGGGAAAAAATCAAGGACCTAATTGTTATTAGAAAAATTATCAAGAAAATAAATATGAACCCATATGCCTTTTTCCCATTTCTAGTCCATATTTTTTTTAATGAAACTAATGTACTAATTGGAGATATCATTGAAGAAAAATTGAGAAGAGAAACGGCAGACTTTTCCAAATGATAATTTATAAAAGATCATATTGTACTAATGTCATGGTGGATTGAAATTACAGAAGACATAAATGTGTGTTCATTTGATTATATAAAACATTAATTCAGAAAAAGAAATTGTAGTCTTAAAAACTCTCCTTCAACAAGGTAAAAAAAAGTCAAACATTATTCCACATAAAATATTAAAATAAATATAACTTTTATTTAATAGTGCCATGATTATTAATATTAAGTGAAGAGTCCAAAGGGGTGGAATATTACATGTCATATACATTGCATATTACATGATTTTATTAGATCTTTTCTTTCTCTTTTTAAATTTTCTTTTCAATTCTTTGTTATAGGGATATCTAATTAGGCTGTGGTAGGGAGAAGAATATAGGAAAAATTTAAATTATTTAAGAACAAAATAGATAAATAAAATCTATTAAAATACTGAGGGAAGAATAAAATAGGAAACATAAACTTGTCACAGTTATTTGCAGTTATCATGGCAGATTTCCAGAGCAGAGTCCAAATGTAAGAGAATTCCCTAGAGATGGTAAGGTATCTCTGCTATTTGCGGATGGCTTTATAATAATTACTTCAGGTCTTAGAACAATGAAAAATTTCCTAAATGAGTTCAATAACTCAAAAGATTTAGTTTAAATTTGCCTCAGAAAAATCAAGTGAATGAAAGATGCCAGATTATGATAGAAAGATGAATAGAAAACCAATAGGGTTGGTTTAATAGTACATATCTTTTGAATAGATACTGTTTGTAGACAATGAACTAAGACCAGAATTGAAGATAGATAGATAGATAGTTGTTAATATATTCATGATATGCTTCCCAGCATTTGTTAAGAACTGAGGTTGCAAATGCAACTACACAGAATGATTTTGTCCTCTAGCACCTTTAATTCAAATAAGGAAAATAACCAATGAAGGGGAGTTGATTAGGGAGACAGTTAAGAGAAGGGACAATGGTGGGGAGATGGATGGGAAATTGTGCAAAAGTACAGTGAATAAATCTAGCCTCAGACATTTACTAGCTGTTTGACCATAGCAAATCAATTAACCACTGTCTGTCTCAGTTTTCTCATCTGTAAAGTGGGGATATTAATAGGGGATAATTAATAGTAATCATATAATGTCAGGTTTGTTTTGGGATCAAATGAGACAATGCTTGTAAAGCACTTAGGATAGTGCTTGTCTCATTGTAAGTGTTATATAAATAAATGTTAGCTATTATATTATTGCCACTACTCCCACCACCATTACTATTCTAAGCAAGATAAATTGCCTTCTCTTGTAAATCAGTGGACCCAATGAGTATAAGATTCTGGAGTGAGGCAGATGATGATAATGATCAGAGAGGAAGGGCATGGTAAGGAGTTTATCCAGGAAGAAATATGAGACTGCTCTCTAGGCAAGATTAGGTATTATTTACATTAGGGACATATTTGAATGAGTTGTATTTGGGACATAATGCAGTATTTTTAATGACTTTAAGTTTCTTCCTGAAACAAAGGCTTTCAACAGCAATATTTTTGCCATGATATAGTTGTTCTTTTTTATGAGTAAAACTTACCTTGAATCAAATGAACTTGGACTTTACCGGTAGCTGTTTGTATTGCTCAAATAGCAAAAATTTCCCCAGGGCTGTAAGATGTTTTTTTTATTTTCTGTTCACAGCACTGATGTATAGCCCCTTAGCAACTATGGCAAGGCTGAGTATTTGGTTTTAAAAAAAAAAGAAAAGAAAGAAAGAAAGAAAGAAAAGAAAAGAAAGCAAAATAACTGTCTCCTTGTGAATGACTTTCCTAAGGCAAGTAAAATTTTATCTCTAAAAGGTAAAAGTAGGAAGGTTTATTTTGTGAGATCTTGAATCTGAGATTCCCCTGTGGGTATTCACAAGTTCTCTTGAGATAAGCTTGTTCTTCTTATAAAGGGAGACTACCCATTTAGTCTATTCACTTTTTGGGATGTATTTGTTTTCTGATGGCACTGTTAAAAGCTTCATAACTCAGATAAAATAGTTTCCTTCAGGGCTCTGGATATTTGAAATTATTATGAAATGTTACCATTTATCTTAGAGTTCTCTTCAAGCTATTTACATCAAATTTTCAATGACTTCTTTGAATAAAACAGATTCAGAATACTGTGTGTGTGTGTGTGTGTGTGTGTGATCATGGATGTAGTGTCCATTGAAAACTTTTATAGAGAGGTTGCCCATCACTTCTTTTTTTTTTTTTTTTAAATAGCCTTTTATTTACAAGATATATGCATGGGTAATTTTACAGCATTGACAATTTCCAAATCTTTTGTTCCAATTTTTCCCCTCCTTACCCCCACCCCTACCCCTAGATGGCAGGATGACCAATACATGTTAAATATATTAAGTATAAATTAAATACAAAATAAGTATACATGTCCAAACCATTATTTTGCTTTACAAAAAGAATTGGACTCTGAAATATTGTACAATTAGCCTGTGAAGGAAAAAAAAAATGCAGGTAGGCAAAAATATAGGGATCGGGAATTCAATGTAATAGTTCTTAGTCATCTCCCAGAATTCTTTCACTGGGTGTAGCTGGTTCAGTTCATTACTGCTCCATTGGAACTGATTTGGTTCATCTCATTGCTGAAGATGGCCAGGTCCATCAGAATTGATCATCATATAGTACTGTTGTTAAGTATATAATGATCTCCAGGAGCCCATCACTTTTTGAAGCAGCCTATTTCACTTAAGGACATCTCTACTTATTGGGAATTTTTGTCTACATATAGAGTGAAAGTCAGACTTTGACTACAAGTCATGGGTCCTAGTTGTATATTTGGGACCAACCCTCTTTCCCCCCAAAAAAAGTCTGATCACTCTTCCCTTTTCCTGCTATCTCACTTCATTTAAAATGCTTTTTCTTTTCTTTTTTCTCACTTCTGTGTATATACTGTGGGTAATCAATTAATCAGCAAGCATTTATAAAAAACCTACAGTGTGCTAGGCACTGTTATAGGCTATGGGAATAATAAAAACATAAATGAGACAGTTCCTTCTTGCATGGGGATTATACTTTCTCAAGAGAGACAATATATGTACATATAAAGATATGCAAGACTAATTATTTTCAGAGAAAGCCCTGGCAAATGGGAGACTTAGATAAGATCTTATACAAGAGGTGATTCTAAGGATTATAAGAGATAGATATTAGGACAAACTCTTAAGTATCTCTGGGCTACAGTTTCTTCATCAGTAAAATAGGTATTAGGTTAGATGAGGTTGAGATTCTTCCTATCTTATATCTATGATCTTATGATCCTCCCACCTTTCTATTACTCTACCTTCTTATGCTATAATTTATTGGGGGAATGTAGGAAAATTGAAACTTATACATAGTTTGCATATGTGACAAAATAAAAAGGGAACAGTTTAAATGCCTGAATTTTCTAAAAAATTTCATTTTTAGGTATGTTACTTTGTGTGTGTATGTGTGCATATATATGTGTCCATAAAATGGAGAGCAATCTTGTCTTCATTGTGCATACATATATATATATTATATAATAAATTATTAAAATAAAATTTAACATCCATCATGGGATTCTATATTTAATGATTATTCCATAAATAAGTTCCAATGTTTAGGACATTCCTATTTATTTGGCTTGACCCACTTCTGGGAACAATAGCATTTAGTGATATTTTGTAGTCTGATCTCCCCCAGTGGACTTTGGACTGCATTATTGGGACAGGATACCCACATTGATATAGTCACAGATCTATTGAAGTCTCCCCATTAACTGTCCCTAGCAGTGACACAGATTTTCACTTGTTTCTGATACAAGAGATTTCTGATAGGCCTTTCATATCCCTTCCTTCCTTTTCTTGTAGGTTTTGCCTGGGACCTCATGACTTGACCTGGCTTAGGACATGTTTGATTTATGTATTTCCCTGAGAGGGTGACTTTTCATTATGAATATCTGTTTTTGTGTGTGTGTGTGTGTGTGTGTGTGTGTGACAACAACCCTTTGGTGTTCTTTGTGCCTAAGACCTCAGATAGTTGAGCCCTGCACAGACTAATGCTGAGATTTTTTCAGTGACATACCTTTAACATTATTAAAAAATCACTTTCTTAAGTATACTCAATTAATAGAATAATAAATTAAGCCATGATTTGTAGCCTTTGCCAATTTTTGAGGTGCCAATGCTTATATTGAAAATTTAATAATTGACTCTCAAGAGTCTGGTCTTTTTTCATGTGCTGGACCTTGAATACATGTCATTCTAGACATGATTGAAGGAACTTGGGATATTTAATCTAAAGAAGATTTAGATATGTTAAAACTATTTGAAAGATTATCTGATAGAAGAGGGTTTAGCTTTACTTTGTTTAGCCTCAAAGGGGAGAGCTAGGAAGAATTAGTAGGACTGTAATTAGAAACTTAGATTTGCTATAAAGAAGAGCTTTCTTATAATTAGAGCTAAGTAAAAATGGAAAGAGTGACTTTGAGAGTAGTAGATTCTTCTTTACTAGAAGACTTTAAGCAAAACCTTGATGATTCTTAGTAGGTGGGTTATAGAAGGGATTCTTTTCAGGTAAGGGTGGGACAATATGTCTGTTGAGGTCCTTGCCAACTTAAATATAATGTAATACTAGAAAGCCATGAGCACTAGAAATTTATTCTTGTGGGTCTTGAAAGCTTTAAGGGCTACTTAAATGTGAATAATCTTGAAGGGTAGCATTTTAATGGATATTATAGATCTGTTTTTTTTTTTTTTTCAAATCCCAGAGGCTAAGGAGAATTTGGTAGGTGGAGCCATTATCTAAGAAGCACAAATGTATTCTTTGGAAACTTTCCATCTTGGGTTTGAGATGTTTTGAGATTGGATATATTCTTCTGAAAGACCTGGTGTGTTGGGAAGGAAACGGAGCTGCTTAACAGGCTCGTTAGACAAGTTATGCTTGTTTTCCAAATAGGCAAGATTACCCTCTCTTGATTTTTTGTTTGTTTAAAAAATGAATTAAGAAAAACTTTTCAAGAAAATAGAATGTCTTAATTGGCAATAAATCTCTAGTAATTTAAGGGCAGCATGCAAATTCCTGTCTGGGGATTTGACTAGCTTCTCAAGATTCTCCTGCCAGCATTAAATCAAGGGGGAAGTACAAAGATTAACAATTATAGATATGGAATGAAAATCTACTTTTAAGAGGAGAGGATTCACTTTTCAAGAATGATAATTATCTGAGGAAGTGAGACCTAATAGACAGAGACAAGGGTTAAGGAATAGTCTGCCAGGAAGAGGATGTGGGAAGGAATAACTAATCCTGTCCTAACACATACACACAATGGGGGTCTGGAGCATGTTCAGAATGCCTCAGGTGGCATGCGTGCCATTGAAGGATGCTGGGGACCAGTTTTCAGGAGAGTCTTGATGAAATGGAAGGACCTTGAAAATATTGCTGAACAAGGACATTATGTAGGTGGTTCTAGTCAGCTGATCACACAATGGAGAGGACGTTCTTTGGCTATGAAAGCATTAAAAAATCCTGGCCAATTTTAATGATTTGCTTTTGCCTCAGTGCATGTTATAGCACTTGTAATTCCTTTGCTTATAGTCACTAATGGAGTTAGAATACAAAAGTTCAGAGGGTGATTTGACATCTCAAATGATTGAGAATTTAGATTTGCAGATTGTGAAGCTTGAGTGTCCTGAAGAGCAAGAAGTGCCTTTCAAGAGTGACCTTGGGGACTCTAGCCCAGTGAGAGCTGAAATAAGGACTGTCAGCAATACCAACATGAAATGTATAATTCATAGGACCTATGCTGTATAAAATTTGAACTAAATTTTGAACTCAGTTTTCTAGAGATTATACTCCTGAAGTATTGGGGAGGGGATATTTGAATTGTTTCTACTATATTTCTGGAATAAGTATCTTTTTGTAAAAACTACTTGTGATGTGTTTTAATGGAGTTGAGTCACTAGTCAAGTCATAAACTTCTAAAAGATGCTAGGATGAGGGTGAGGAGAGAAGGAGATAGCTGATGGGAGCTTGAGATTGATGGCAGTAGGAAAAAGAGGACCACCAAACTCTTGTAGGTGTTCTAAATCCTCAAAAAAGCAGATGGAACAAGTCTGGGGTTTAAGGAACACTAACACCTCTGGTGTTTGCTGAATCCTTTTCAAGGTTGCTCATCCACCTTTAGCATTTATCTCTCACCCAACTCTCACCTGTGGCTCCAAGAAGCTAGAGTATGTACTGTGGCCAAAACCATTTACTGAGAGATAGGTTAAACAGTCTTGCCACTGGACTTTAAAGCCTCTGAAAGAGAGTGAAGCAGAAGACTTTGCACAACCCTATGTTATTAACAACCAATTTATGAGAAGTCAAGATACTACTTTGTGATGTCATTGATTCTCTTTAAAAAATGAAGGACAAACAGCAACATCAAGTCTGTCGCTGGGAGAGAGAATCAGAAAAAATTTGCTACCTCTGTGTACTTAGGTGCACACACACATGTTTCTTTTTTTTGCCCAAACACATTTTTCTCTCTTTTAAAAATATAAATCAGCTTATTGGTACCATATCCTATGCCAGGTTAAAGATAAACTTTCACCTTGTGGAATAAATTAAAATGACAATGTAGATCAGAGACAAATTATGAGAAATATTTGTTCACCAGAGATATTTCTATAGATAAATGAAATTTCTCATTTGATTCTAGGTATTTAGTCAGTTCAGTTAATATTAAGTGCCTACTTTGTGCTGGATACCATGCTAAGGGCTTGGAAATACAATGGATAGTTCTGCTCTCAAGGAGATCACAATCTAATGGTAAGATAATGAGCAAAAAAAGATGGACAGCATAAACAAGTGAATAATGTTTGTAACTTTGTAAAATAAGCTCTTCATTCAGCTATATTGACCCATTTGCAGTTTCTCAAACAAAGCAGTCCATTTTTTGTCTCATAGGCAGTGTCTTTGGACTGGCTGGCCCCAGTCTTGCCAGCATTATGCTGCTACCTTATCTACTCTTCTTACTTTTTTCAAGGCTCAACTCAAATCCTATGTTCTGCTGGTTGCCTTTCTGGTCCTTTCCCACCTCCATTCCCCAACTGCTAATGCCTTTGTCTTTCAGATTATTTTCATTGACTGTACATATTTTCTATGTACCCACTATACCTTTCTATGCTGGTTTCCTTTTAGAATATATGTTTCTTGAAGGCTGGAATGTCAGGCTGTTTTTTTTTTTTAACATCCTAAAATTGAGTATGGAGCCTGAAATATAGTAGGTACTAATAAATGCTTGTTGAGTGGCTGACTGATTGATTAGAATGTCTGATGAACATTTAATCTTGGGCAAAAAGCACTTCTTAATAAATCAAGAAAAACCTCAAAGTTAAAATAAAAATATTCCAGGTTCCCTTCCTTTTTAATAAAAAAATCACTTTTCTCCTTTCTTTCAGTATTTTAGAGAGTTTAGAATTTAAACCTCAAATCCATCCTTTAATCTTCTGTTTATTATTATTATTATCATCACAAATTTAAGCTGTAACAAAAATGAAAAAAACTTAGGAATCTTTGTAATGCCCTAGAATCTACTCAGTTAATTAAATTGTGGAACGTAGTTTGGCAACCTAATCTAATTACATAGAAACTGATTAAATGGTTGGCTTCTGGAGTGAATGTTCCATTACTGAAGGAATTTTTCAAATTTAGACATTTCAAGTCATTAAATTTATATTTACTAGTGTGCCTCTTTTCTTTAGATAAAGGCCAAACATGTGAAAGAATAGCATTATCAAGAAAATTTTCAGCAAAACCAAATGGACATCTCTCTGAAAGTAGACTCTTATCTTGATGTGGGAAAGATTTGCTTACATAATCAGTCTACAAACATTTAAAAAGTACCTGCTATGTTCCAGGCACATTGCTAAGCACTGGGGATATCAAAAGAAGAAAAAGTCTCTGCTTTCATGGACCTTACAATTTGAGGGAGGAGACAATGTGGAAACAAATATATACAAAGCAAGCTATTAAACAGAATCAACAGAAAATAATTAACAGATGGAGGGCATTAGCATTAAAAGGGGTTGGAAAAGTCTTCCTATAAAAGATGGGATTTAGTTGGGACTTAACAGAAGCCAAACTGATTCAATAGTCAGAGTGGAGGAGGAGGGAGAATGTGTCAGGCAAGAAGGAAAGACAGAACAAATGCTTGGAGCCAAGAGGATGAGGGCTTTGTGGAACATCAAGGAGCTATTGTCACTGAAGTCAAGAGTATGTGTTGGGGAGGAAGGCTTGAGAAGAATTTTTTTTTCTAATGGCTATGAAGGCCATGAAAGTAAATGCTATGAAACTTATAACTTGGTTAAACATCAAAGACACCAAGGTTAACCACTGTATCCCAGGCCATTGGCAGTTATCACTGAAATTTGATGACTGTGGAAGAGAGAGTGAGACAATGACTTTGTGTAATTCTGTCTCACTTAAATCCAATTCACATAAAAACATCACCATGTGATATCATTGATTCCTTCAAAAATGATGGATGAATAACAACTACTCATATAAGTCATTTGGAATTAAATTATATATTGCCATGTACTCTTACTTTTTATGAGATTTGGTCTTGTTTTTCTTCAACTAAAGGGTAGTGTTCTAACAAGCACTTTTTTATATCTCTTGATTCAAGGATGGGTCCAATAACAACATGTAGATTGAATGGAAAAAAACATTTATTTATAAATGTGATCCTATGACTTTCTATTTTTTCTTACATAATTGTTGAAACTATTTCATCTCTATGAATTTCGGGTACCTTTTTTGTTCTTGAAAGCTTTGTTGATGGAGTACAGGTGGAAGCAGGTCCCATCTGAAGCGAAGACTTCAAGAATGGGTGCTGTAGTGTTCTCTAGGTCTGATGTCTTAGAGTCAGCTGGCAAAATTTGAAAAAATTAATTACCTTTATTTCCATTAAGCACACTTGGAACTCAATGTCTCACAGATAACTTTATCTGTAGATCATCCTTCCATCCTTCCATCCATCCATCCATCTATCTATCCATCTATCCATCTATCCACCTATCATAGATGATTGGTTTCAAGTTGTTTGCTCATTTTTTTGTGGAAAGAAGGAACAGTTTTTTCCCCCTTGAGGCAATTGGGGTCAAGTGACTTGCCCAGGGTCACACAGTTAAGAAGTGTTAAGTATCTGAGGTCAGATTTGAACTCAGGTCCTCCTGACTTCAGGGCTGGTGCTCTATCCACTGCACTACCTAGCTGTCGCAGAAGGAATAGTTTTTAACCTTTCTTTGTCTTATCAGTTTTCAACACAATTACTGGAACTTAGTATGTGTTTAATAAATATTTTTTAAGTTGACTGAATGTTTGGTCCATCAACTTATTCACGAGTTTTATTAAGTTTCTGAGGTGTCAATCATTTTGTTAGTTGTTAAAGACACACAAATGAAGTTTACTGAAGGAATTTACCTTAGAGGAGAATGAATATACCATATAAGTTTAACCAGCAAAAAACAAAACAAAACAAAAATGTGAATGCAAATAATTGAAAAAGAGGATGCTTAGCATCTTTAAGGAAGTAAAGCTGTCATCAGTTAGCTCTGGCTTCATGATGGCTCCATTTCCTTTGCCAGATACATAGTTTTTTTGATGGCATCTTTCATGCAGATTTTCTTACAAGATTCCCATATGATTATTGTATTTTATAAATAGGAACAGTAAGTCTTTAATTTTGTCAAGTCAAAAAATTGCTTCTCTGTTAGCTTCTTTCTAAAAGAAATCTGCAAATGTGGAATGGAAAAACATAACATCCAACAAACCATCTATTTGTTTTCAGTTAATGATGTAAACTGATTGATTGTTAGAAATAAAGCCATCTATGGGATTCCTGAGTTACAACTTTGAGTATATTCTCACAAGGTACCTTATATTTGTATTGTCATACTCTAGGACAGGGCTTCTTAAACTTATCTTAGTAGTTGAAGTATTCTCCTCTTGTATCTTAGAGCTGGACTTCTTAACCTTTTCCCTCTTAGGACCCCTTTTTACCCAAGAAATTTTTATGTGACCCCAGGTATATAAGTATATAAATCAAACATTTACTGATTAGAGCTGATAATTTCATGACCCCCACATTCAGTTATGTGATCTCATATGGGATCATGATCCACAGTTTCAGAAGCTTTGTTTTAGGAGAATCATATTTTTAAGTGTTTTTTTTTTGACACAGCAATATATGAAACATTGGCAGCTTGATGTCAGTTCAGTGAATAGAGTGTTGGACCTTAAGTCATAAAGACTTATGTTCAAACCAAAGATACTTATCATGTAACTCTGGGCAAAATACTAACATCTGTTAACCTCAGTTTCCTCATCTGTAAAATGAGGATAATAATAGTACCTACTTGGCAGAGTTATAGTGAAAACTATAGAGATAATTATTGCTAAGTGCTTTGCAAGTTTTAAGAACTAAAATTTTAGTAATGTTAATAATAAATCAATATTTAATGATTATTAATAATAATTATAGCTGGCATTTATATAGTGTCCATAATGTGCCAGACTGTACTAAATGTTTTTCAAATTAATATTAGACCTCTCTTAGACCTCAGAATGTCATGTAGGTATTTTTATTATTCCAATTTTATAGAAGGAGAAACTGAAGCAAACAGAGATTGTGACATGCCCAAGAAGCTAGTAAATGTCTAAGGCTGGATTTGAACTCATATCTTTCTGACATCAGGAACAATTCTCTCTTATTGAAACCATCTCCTGAGGCATGCTGATATCATAGGCTGGATCAAGGGAGATCACATTCACATACACACACAAAAGAACCCAGGGATATTTTGAAGTGTAAGAGTTTATAATGAGCAATCTCTCACCAGGCTGTCATAATGAAATGAGGAATTCCATGGGTGGAAAATTTACAAATTTGTCCCCAAACTATATATTTTTGTTTCTTTAATTATAATTTTTTATTTCCAAAATACATACATGGATAATTTTTGACATTCATCCCTACAAAATCCTGTGTTCTAATTTTTCCCTCCCTTTCTCCATCCTGTCCCCCAATAGGCAAGTAATCCAATATATATTAAACATGTGCAATTCTTCTATAAATATTTCCACAATCATCATGCTGCACAAGGAAAAATCAGATCAAAAAGGAAAAAATGAGAAAGAAAACAAAACGCAAACAACAAAAAGAGTGAAAATACTATGTCATGGTCCACATTCAGTTCCCATAGTCTTCTCTCAGGGTACAGATGGCTTTTTTCATCACAAGACTGTTGGAACTGGTCTGAATCACCTCATTGTTAACAAGAGCCATGTCTATCAGAACTGATCATCACATAATCTTGCTGTTGCTGTGTACAATGATCTCCTGGCTCTGCTCATTTCACTTAGCATCAGTTCATGCAGGTCTCTCCAGGCCTTTCTGAAATCATCCTACTGATCATTTCTTATAGAATAATAATATTCATAATAATATTCAGCCATTCTCCAATTGATGGACATTCACTCAGTTTCCAGTTTCTAGCCACTACATAACGGGCTGCCACAAACATTTTTCCACATATGGATCCCTTTCTCTCCTTTGTGATCTTTTTAGGATACAAGCCCAATAAAAGGATTGTTGGACCAAAAGATATGCACAGTCTGATAGCCCTTTGGGCATACCAACCTATATTTTCTAAACACTGAGAGGTAACATGGTAATTTCAAGTTCTATATGGAGTTGGAAGAGAGCTCAGCAGACATTTGCTGCATCCTGTACATGAAAAGGCACCCCAAGATCATTTACAGGAGGAGTAAACATTCAGTCTCTACTTGAAGACTTCCAAGAAGGGAAAAGCCTAAGACCTCAAAAAAAGCAACTCATTTCATTTATGGATAGTTCTTTTAGGAAGTTTTTCACAACATTTAGCCTAAATCTACCTCTTTGTACCTTCCCACCCATTACTTCTGATTCTGCTCTATGGAGACAACCAGAACAAGTCTGCTCTATTGCATCAGCCTGAGCAATCCCTCTTCCTCATGAAGGAATTTCAAATACTTGAAGACAACAATTGTGCTCCCTCCAAACCTTCTTTCCTCCAGGTTAAAATGCCCAGTTCCTTTCACTAGTCTTCATATGACATAGGTTCATTTAAAATTCTAAGAATTTTAATTTTAAATAGAAGACTGTATAATTCATACAGTTTCCAAAATGGAAGCTTGCTATACTGATAAAATCACTAGTTTGAACCAAAAGAAAATCACTCAAATCCCAGAAATATGCCTAAAAATTTGAGTTGTTTATATTCAGTAGCTATTTGAGCAAAATATAATATTGTCAGGTAAACTGTTGTACCCAGTGGAAGTATTTTCAGGAACTCTAACCTTAA
Organism: Antechinus flavipes; assembly: GCF_016432865.1. Lineage (NCBI taxonomy): Eukaryota > Metazoa > Chordata > Mammalia > Dasyuromorphia > Dasyuridae > Antechinus > Antechinus flavipes. The sequence goes on from NC_067401.1 coordinate 399,275,080, forward strand.
TTACAAACATAAAATTGGGGCTATGAATGCTTTCAGATACTTCCTAAAAGTTCACTTCTGCCAATAGCAGTGGCAATATGGATGGTGTCCTGGTAATTAATTATATTTTTGATACTTCTTACCTGTACTATGGTATATATAATATTCAGGAATATTCCCAAATTCACAGGATAAAACCTTCAGAGGTTGATGGCTTTAGGTTCATGATACTATAGAGATATTCTGCTCTCCTAAAATTATAGCTTATGAATCCCTTCTGATGTACTTACCTTTAGTAGTCATCCAGAGGCATAATTAGCTCAAAGGAAAGTAGCAATGAGATATTTTCTTATAAATCTGAGGAACATTTTCTCACAAGTATAATTCAAGCAACATTTGAATTATAAGCTTCATGAGGACAGAAACTTTCACTTTTGTCTTTGGATCTCAAATGACTAGCACAGTGACTGGGCTTTACATATGCTTAACAAATACTTGTTGATTTATGAATTACTTATGATATGATGGGTCTCTTGTTGATTAGTACCCTGTGGATTTCCTTGGAAATATTTCTCTCTCTTTTTTTCTTTGCTAAGGCAATTGGGGTTAAGTGACTTGCCTAGGGTTACACAGCTAGGAAGTGTTAAGTGTCTGAGATTATATTTGAATTCAAGTCCTCCTGCCTTCAGGGCTGGTGCTCTATCCACTGTGCCACCTAGCTGCACATTCTCAAAGGAATGAGTTGAGAGCATTCTCTCCTATCCTTTTTTTCAAGCCATACTTATTCTTTTTGCAACAGAACTCCCTAATTTTCACCAATGGATAGAGCCCCAACAGACTAGTGATAACCTTACCTAATTCCAATCTCTTTATTGGAATAACATCAATCATAAAATCGGGAAGAAAAATCAGTGTTTTTAATATTACCCAGTAATGTTAATCATTCGTTTTAAAATAGTACTTTTTAACATTAAAAATATTTTTTCTACAATAGTCCTGTGAGACAGGCAGTATGTTATTATCCCCATTTTACAGATGAGGAAAATGAGACTGAGATAAGTTTAGTGACTTGCCAATAGTCATTAGTATAGTGTAAGAAGTCAGAATTAAAATTCTAGGTCCCCAAGTCTAAATCCATTCTTTACCCTATACTATAATTCCCTCCCAATATATAGAATTGTTATCTGAATGTCATTGGTCAGTCATCATGGTGCATTAAATGCACCATATAAAAATTATTATATTTTATACTAATTATATATTATATGATTAATTATAATTATTATAACAAGTATCATATTATTATGTTAATATTTATTTATTATATTTTATAATATATTATTTTACAATCAGATAGGGTTAGAAATGGACTCTTTTTCTTTTCTCTCTGCTTTTGGTAGTGCATGATGTATGCAATTTAACAAAGACAATTTTAGAATCAAAATATCAAAACTATCTTAAATTTGACTGGTAGAATTTTATAATTATGATTGCATTTATTCTAAAATTTATGTTGGGTTGGATTAAGTAGTTTTAATTGAATTTGAAAATTGATGTCATCTAGCAAGTTTTCTTTAATCCCAAATCTACTCCAGCCTTTCCCTAAAAGAAGCTATTTTATCATAATCCATGAGTCATATAATTAAAATCTAACACCAAACATCAGATACCCTGAAGGGCTGCATTCCTTTAAGGTGAGCAACACTTCAGAAACTCTTAGGGAAAGATGCTAATCAATGTAAAGTAGGCATATGAAGTAATAGAAACTGGAACTAGAAACCCCACATCTTGTAGAATGGGTAGTCCTTGCTTTAAAGATTATAGAAAAGCCATCTTGCATCCCAAGTGCATATAGAATTGTTCCACAATACAGTTTAAATTTTTCTTATTGATTTCCATTGTTGATGTAGATTTTTGCCAAAAGTCTTACCAAGAGAAATGTTGGGCATGGGAACTATACCTGTGATTTCATTAATGTAGGGGATTCTAGATTAGAAAACTCCCTTTACCAATGGAGATCAACACATTCTTTGCAATTCAGTATACTTAGAATTGCTTAGAGGTGTAAGTAGTTATTTAATTTATCTAACGTCACATAGACATTCTGTGTCTTCCATAAGTGAGATTTAAACCAAAGTATTTTTGATGTAATATCCATTATAGCATACTGGTTCTCTGCAATAAAAGCATTAATGCATTAACAAAGGGACTATGAAATGGGGTAAAATTTTTAATAATAATTTGGAATTATGTAAATAAAATGATTAAAATGTCCAATTTTTGAACCAGAGATTCCATTAATGACTTTATACTCCAAGGAAGCCATTGATATCAATAAAGTCTCCACATACATAGACATTTGTAATAGCAATTTTTGTGATAATGAAGAATTAGTAACAAAATAGATAGCCAGCAATTGGGGAATGGCTAGACAAATTGTGGTTCATGAATGGAATGTAATATCACTAGTCTGTCAAAAAGGATGTGTATGATTAATACAGAGAAACATAGAAGGATCTATTTGAATTAATAAAGAGTAAAGTGATCAGAGCCAGGAAAATGACATACACAGAAACCAAACTTTGGATATGGAAATAACAACTATACACCAAAAAATATAAAAATGAATATTGGAAATTATTAAGATCAAGTGGCCTTGGTGAAGAGATAACAGAAAATCACCTCAAATTACCTTTTAATAGAGATCATTGCACATTGTAATGTTTTGGAGTTTTTCAACTCTTTGATTAGTTGTGTTGATTTTTTTTTTCATTTGTAAAGAAATACTATTTGTTACATGCATAATGGTTATATGTATATTTGGATATGATAATGTAAGAAACAAGACATCAACACAAACATTTTTTTTAAAAGCATTAAAATAGTGGTCAGGTTACTGGCACTCTGAGCGTCAAAAACAGAACAGCTCTTGCATTTCTAGAGATAAATTCCTGCCTAGATACAAACTTGTTCTGCTTGTTGGGTGTGGAAAACCCCACCCTAACTTTACTTTTCCTTTGGAGCATGTCACAGCATTTCCTCAAAATTGGAATCAATTTTTTAAATATCTGTTTCCTTCTTGCCACTTTATATCCCTATTTTCTTTCTCTGCATGTTTAGATATCACTTGACTTTCTATTCTAAGCCTCCAGAACTTTGGTTTTTTCATTTTTGTCCAAGATACTGGGTTTTAAAGTCACAGTTTTTGAGTCATGTCATATAGATATTCATCTACTCGAATTATTTCATCTTTTATCTGTCTGAGACCAAACAGAAGGATGGAATATATACTTTGGTGGTAGAATGTAATCTAACTTCAATCTCCTTAGCTTCTCTTGGTTTGTCACAGGGTCATATAATGGAAAGAATGCTGGATTTGGTGTCAGGAGTTCTAGGTTTGTATTCCTTATGTTACTAATTGTATTATCTTGTTTGTGTATTAAACCTCGGGTTTTTAACTATAAAAATAAGATAATTGAATTAAATAAACTTTATGGTCTTTTTTAGCTTTACATCTTTATCCTTTGTCTAGTTGTTTTTTTTTTTTTAAATCACAATTATTATGTCTTATATAAAACTTTCTTTTATCAGATTCATCAGCTTCACTTTTTTCAACCAATCCCTATATAGTATAGCCTCAAAGCTCTTCACTATATATGAAATCCTCCAAGTGATAGAATCACCTTTTCCTTTTTCTCCAGGTAATGAAGAAGGTTTCAATTTAACAGTGAAATGTTTGTATTTCTCATAGTCTTCTCTTTTGTTTTCAACTTCAGTTTCTTGTTGAAAAACAAGGATTTATTTATTTGATTCTTTGTAAATTTAGGGCAGTAGAAGAAAGATGCAAATATTCTTTTGCATAATCCAAGGGACAGAACTTTTGTAAGATACACATTTGGGAAATGGTTACTTAAGAGGGAAGAGTTTAATCAGGGGAATTTTGAAGTTCTAGCTGGAAAGTCTTTCTTGGAATTGTGGGCTTTAGTTTTTGGACTCAGAAAATCCCCTTGGATAATTATTACTTTACTGGTTATTAATTGGCATAATTCAGACCTTTAAGAATTTACTTATTTTTTTCTATATTGACTAAAGCTGATTATCTTTAGATCTGGCATCTGTACCCTATATTAATTATGAATAACAAGATTATTATTAATTATAAAATAATATTTATTCTTGAGTTAGGTCCATTTTAGTAAAGATCATTGAATTATATAGATTTAGAGTTTTAAGGAATATCAGAGGTCATCTAGTCTTTTGTCCTTATTTTAAACGAAAGAAGCTGAAGACTCTTGAAGGCATGGTCTTGTTCAACATCATAAAGATTATAGAGTTGAGCTTTGAAATTGTGTAAGATTCCCATTGTTATAATCATCATCAAATTATGCAAGTTTAAAATCAATGCCTATGTTTCCCTCATCATCATTTTGTTAATTGTGGCTAGGGGTAAAACTTTTCTTGAACATGCTCCAAGTTGTTGACTGGTATCAACCTAATTTTAGGTATAGAAGATGGAGGAATGATTTTTATATCAGCCAGGAGGCAATCAGAGTTGTTGTAGTCCATGGTATTGAGAGGCCAAAATCAGGAAGCAGTATCTGAAACAGAAGTCAGATAAAAAAAAAAAACCAGAATAAATTAATGGTATCTGAAGGAGAATTTGAATACCAAAGGGTTAGAAGTAATAAATGGTGTCTAAAAGAGAAGCTAGGTTAAAACAAATAATACAATCATGATATCAACCAATATGTCACTTCTCTTTCTATGCTGAGGTTGGGCTTATTCACCCAATCTTGACTCATTTAGGGATTTTTAGAAGATGTTGTTATATATGTGTCTGAGAGTTTGATGGATAGCCATGGAAAAAAATAAACATCTACTATTAACAAGTATAGCTCTGAGCCCCCACTGGTGCGCTTCCAATTTAACATGTCAGTTGACATGATAACTTTCACTCAATCAAAAATATTTAATGAACCAAAAGGCAAAGCAAGAGTAATTAAAACATGATGTTTTCCTCATAAATCTGGTACACAGTATCTCATCAATGTCCATGAAGGCACACAGTTATAGAAAAATATAGTAGGTGGAACTTTGAGTAGGGATCACATATGACTGGGAACACTCACAACTGTGGACTTTGGTCCTCCAAGTATTTTTTCTTTTTCAGCCATAGTCTGTAATATAATTTATTATTGAGTAGAGTCTCTTTGTTCTATCATTGGAAGACCATTGAGGAGAGGCAGGACCCCTGAATGAGGCTGAGAAGAGTATACAGAACTTGGACACACTAAGCTCTAATAATATACATTGTCAGCTTCAGCTTCCAAATGTTGATGTGAGATGATGAAAAGCTTTGGCTGTTCAGAAGACCTGAAGAGTGTACTTTTGCCTTCACTGCCATCTACAGACTGAGACATAGAAACTTACTCTAGAGTCAGTCCCTCCTCCCAGCATCCCCTAGTTCCATGTTTCTTTTCTAGGATACCTTTTTATTAGGATTGGCTAAATTATAGGGAAAGGGACCATGTCACCCCACAAACTACCTAGTCTAAGGTATCAGGATTTACTAGTTTTCTGCTGGGCCACTTCTCTAAAGATTGCTTTTCTGGGCTGCATAACCAGCTTTTCCAGCAAAACAGGTCACTATATACTGCCCAGAGGATCCATAGAGCCTTTTTAAAGTCTGATCTCTTGAATAGGTTCTGAAATATTCCAATCTTTCAGGCAATAAATGGCGGTATAGACAAAGGTAAATGCCTTTCTCCTCTATTCAGATCTTATATTCCACAAAGTTTTTTTTTTTTTATTTGCCTTCCAATTAGTTCTCCCAAATGAGGGATAACACTATAAGCTCTGAGGTTTTTCTATGATCCAGATCCAAGGTTATTACTTAAACCTAGTTACAATACTAGCACTACCAATACTAGTACTATAAAGTAGGATATATTGAGTAAGGTGACTCATCTCTATTTATCATCACAATTCACATTTGTCATCTAAACCCAAAACAGGTAACAAATATTTGTCTCATAGTTATAAAGCAAATCTAGATATTAGAGTACTAGCATTGAATCTTAAAACCTTCTTTACAGTCATTTATAAATTAGATTTTGGGAAACAGGATATTTTGGCCATCTTTACTCTGAGTGTTTTTTTGATGGGACTTTAAAAAATTCTCATACGATTTTTTTTAATGTGCCTTTTTCAATCAATAAAGTTATCTCAAACAGAAAAAAGATTTCACCTTACAGAAGAATAAGGCCCTTAAATCTTCTCCCTCTGATTGGTTACTTCTTCCCAAAACTCTGTTTTAATGAGGAGGCTCAGGTCAGCTTTTCTTCATTTTTCTTTAATCTATATTATTTTGTCTCCAGACCTTTCTGTACAATTTCTTCTCTTTGGGTTCCTGCATTTCTTTCCTTCCTTTTTTTTTTTTTCAAATCTCTGTTTTATATGTTGTCTTCCCAAATTAGAATGTAAGCTGTTTAAGGGCAGGAATGGCTTTCTGCTTGTATTTATATTTTCAGCACTTATTACAATGCTTTAGTACATAATAAGTGCTTGTTGACTTGTGGAATAAAAATAGAAAAGATCTAGGATTATAGATTTATAGTTGGAAGAGTCCTTGAAGATTATTTAGCCCAACTTAATTTTATATAATATATATAATATATATATATATATATATATATATACACACACATACACACATAGATATATGTATATTCATATATGTGTGTATAGGTATGCATGTATGTATATGGTATATATAAATATGTTGCATATACATACATACAAATAGGTATTATATATATGTATACATATACATATATATGTGTGTATACATATACATATATATGTGTGTATATATATATATATATATATATATATATATATATATATGGAAATAGGGAGAAAGAGAGACAAAGACGAGACACAGAGAGGGAGAGAGGGGAAGAAAAGCAGGAAAGAAGAAGCAAAGAAGAAAGAAGCAGAGTCAGGATTTGAATTCATATCCTTTAATTCTAAATTGTCACCTTTCCATTTTACTGCAGAGGTGGGAGGGGACAGAGCAGAAAGTGGAAACAGAGTGGAGAAAGTTAGTGACTAGAAAAAGGATGGGATTAAATATACTTTGACAGGAATGTGGGAGGATGTTGACAGATACTAGTAACATTCTGGAGGTTGCTTAGGAAATGGGTTAGTGTGGTAATTGACACTGGGGTTGAGGGGAGGAAAGGCAGTGGGAGGTAGGAAAAAATATTTCCTCTTTCTCAGAAGAAGAAATGTGTCCTTTTTGGGATGTTACCATCGGCGCTTAGCCCTAGATATCCTATATGAGTTTCAGCTGACAATTTTCTCAAGCTGTCAAACTCTGTTGTCGTACAAACACATGTGTTGTTTTTATGATCATATACATATATATGTATGTATATTCACACACTATACACATACAAAAAACAATGAATGTAGGTCATGATAGGAGGCATACATGTCTACATGTGTCTTATTTAAAGACTAGAATATATTTGCTACACTTTAAGATTAGGAAAACATTTTTCAGTATTTATAATGCAAGTGTACCACTTGGTTAAAAAATGTATCACAATTTGTAGATTTATAAACAAAAGACTATATTTAGCCAATGTGTATGTGTTTGAAAACATAAGGGCTTCTGTGATCAGCTATTGGATAATTGAATTACGAAGTTTTCTTGGGAAATAACATCCTTGAATTTCCTAACAGTATGGTAGTATTTTTGGTTTTAAATGTGATGCAGTCTAGAAGGAATTTTGTTTGAATGTGAATTCCACACCAATCTTTAGTGCAGTGCAAATAATAGGTGCTCAATGTTTGTGAAAGAATGAATGGATATGTAGATCCTCTTTTTAATCTTATTCTGCACAGCTCAGTCAACATTGACTGTTAAAGGTACTCTATACACGGCATCTTGGGAACAGGAATGTAATACAATGGATTTACATTGTCTTAAGGTTAGAGAAACATTAAGGTGGAATTCATTTACTCAGAAGCCTTAAGTGCTGTTCTAGGTGCTAGGAATACAGACAAAAGAAGCTTACAATCCATTAAAATAAATGCATACAGACAAATAAATATAAAATATATGTGAAGAAAGTGCCCTGTCATTTTAGGGAGGGAGATAGGATGCTAGTATATTGGTGTAGGTCTCAGTCAGGAGGCTCTTGAACTGAGCTTTGAAGGAAGTTGAGAATTTTAAGAGGCAAAAAAGGTAAAAAGGGGACACTATTCTTTGCATGGGAGACAGATTGCATACAGGTGTTAAAAGAGGATATGGAAGTTATACCTGAGTGATTGCAAGTAGGCAATTCTTTAGTTTGAATGTCGGAAAACTATTATCCAAGTCCACTGAAAGGAGGTGATGGGGTACCTCTTAACATCAGATACGTACAGAGCTCTAGGTATTTTCATTTACACTGGATCCATGCCATAAATTATGAGGCAAGAGTTTTTGAATCGCTATATCCATGACTAGTCTTTCTGGATATATGATTCAAACCTGAATAGAAAACCATATTATATTATTTACACTTATTTGTCTGCTTGAAGAAGAGGCCATGGAGCCTAATTGAAATGAATAGTCCTTTTACTCCTGAGAGTAACTTACATAATGTCTGGTCATTGCTTGTGAATGGGAGAAACAGCATGTGATAGTGAATAGAAGGTTGACCTCACAGCCAAATACATCTGTGTTTTACTTCTGACATCTATAGGCTATGAGATCCTGGTCTATCACTTAATCCTTCAGAGCTCTAGGTAGTCATCTATAACTGTGAGGGTCAAAGAAAGTGTCAACCTACATTTGTAGAGAAAGGCTCCTTACTTGGGAGTTTCCTAAGTCAATGAAATCAAGGTTTAATCATTATGCCTATGTGTGATTTTATTGGTATACACACACACACATTAATGGGAATTGGTCAAAGTAGTATGTGATCAATTTAATGATTTTTTCCCCCATCTATTCAATGTGATTATAGAGTATGGTCTTTTGTTTTGAGACATCTGAAGGGCATCTTCCCATGAAGGGTAGATATGTGCAATGAAATCTTACTGATGGGATAGGGGCACTCCTTTGATTGGTACTCATTGACTATAGCTGCCTTTAATATAATTAGTAAGGAGAACAAGGATGCTAAACTTTCCATCCTATTCTATATATAAAATCAGCAAGATAACAATTATGCATTCTCATTCTCTCTCTCTCTTCTCTCTTTTTAATTTTTATTTTGCACCTTCTATCAGAATATAAGTTGTTGAAATTCTCTATTCCTTCCCTGTAGTGATTTTCTTCTTTAATATATAATATATAAATGGTTCTCTCTGGGAGCGAGCAGGTTTCTCAGGGAGATTTTCTGGAGGCAGCCTTAGTATCAGTTCAGATCAATAATTACCCCAAATGTAGCCAGCTGGTAAAAATACAAATGTTTATTTCTCCTTCCAAGTCTTGTCTCTTTCCTTGGCCCGGATAGCTAGATTCTTAGAGGCTTATCTTTCTGCTCGGTTCTGAGAGCTCCTGCAGCTTTGTCCTTTGCCTCTGCTCCCTTCAGCCTCCAGCCAGCACAAAGATGAATCTGTCTCTTTTGCCTTCCGAAGTAATTCTCTCCTGGCTCTAGCTCAACTCCGACTCGTGGCTTCTTCTGACTTGACGCTCCCCTCTCCATGTAATTTGGCTGAATTTCCCCCACTGGGTCTCTGCTTTCTTCTTATATACCAGAGAGAGGGATTATGGGTTTTCTCCTATAGTGCTCTCTGGCCCTAAGAGCTTCAAGGGAGGTGTGAATTCACAAAGTTACAAAGTTTACTTTGTGAATCTCCCATACTTGAGAATTCCAGTGAGTAAAGGTGTGAACACAAGCATTGCATCAATTACATTGAGTTAACACTAGGATTCCAACACTTCCCCCCATCTCCCTGGGGTGACTTTAAACAGAAGCACGTGGTAGAAGCAGACATGTTGGTCCAAGAGAGTAGTTCATGAACAATGTCCATGAACCCCAAAATTTTCTGTGAAAGAGGAAGGATTTTTGATTATTCAATCAACATGAGCTTAGAATTTAGCCTTCTCATCAGAAAAGAGAAATTTCTTTGGAACACTAGCTTTGAGTTTTGGATAATTGATTATTCCAAATTTGAGAATTTCTGAGTTTGGGTACCATTTTACTAGTAAAAGGAATTTCTGCAACAGTGTGCTTTTTCTTGGAGAAGGAAGCTAAAATTTTTATGTGGTTTCGATAGTTAAGGACTGAAGTTTAATTATGGAGACTAGGAGATCTGGACTGTGACATCATTCTCCCCTTCTCCCCTACCTTCTACTTTGTGATATTGTGAAGTTGATTGCAGAATTTATGAAAAGATGTGTTGGAATTTTTACAAGCTGCTAACTCAAGATGATTGCTTTTTTAGGAGGAGGGAGAGATTGATTGTTTAGCAACTTTAAAAGTATGTTTATCTATCTTCAGTAGTAAGCGAGGATTCATATAGGCAAGTTGAATTTTTTATGTACTTCTTCATGTGCTCTTGTTAGAATTCTATGTATGACTAATTTTTTGGGGTGCAAAATAAAAGTTGTCCCCATCCCCATTTGTGTTTAGTACTTTGAGGGCTTGTGGAATCCTTATACCCATTTCAGAGAAAACATTGATATGAGTTATAACATGAATATATTTAAAGATTTTCATGGGATGTTCCAGGTGAGGAGAATGAACCAAAGAAAAAGATAATAAACATCCTGGGAGTCAGACCTAAGGAATAGAACTATTCTATTTGAAGTAATAATCTTAGAGACTCCCTGAGCCATATATTATATTTTGTCTTTTCCCTCCATATATTTATCTATCTATCTATCTATATCTATATATCTATATTTTCTATTCCATGTTAAATACTGTTTGCTGTATCTTTTCCATTCCGTAGCAGAATTCATTATGCAAAATCATATGACAAGCTCAGTGAAATATAATATGGTTAGGAAATGGCAGCATGTGCCAACAGTATAGATTAAAGAACTAATTCTGCTTGTATAAGCTCATACTTTTACATAGTGAAATTCTGTGGTCACCCATTGAGAAAGGTAGCAGAATAGCAGTGGGATGGCACACTAAGACTACCAGAATGAAAGAGCAACTGGAAAAGCAATTAAGCTTTCTTAGTGGAAGGACTAGGAGAATGCCTATTAATGCTTCCTAGGGGTTAAAAATGAATGAATGCAATGACAACTTATGTGGCTCTTGTTTTTCAATCATTTATAGTGGCATTTGACTCTCCATGACCCCATTTGGCATTTTTGGGGAAAGTAGCTTGCCATTTCCTTCTCTAGCTCATTTTATAGCTAAGGAAACTAGACGAACATATTCATAACCCACATATTCTTTACCCAAAGTCACCCATCTAGTAAGTGTCTGAGATCAGAATTTAACTTAGGAAGATGAGTCTTCCTGACTCCAGACCAGGCACTCTATCCACTGAATCATCTAATTATCTAAACATTGGAGATGAAAAGGGAAAGGAAAGAAAAAGAAGTTGTGGGGGAGGGTAGATAAAAATAAATCAATAAAAAAATCTGTTTACTTTTTTTTTTTCAGTGTATCCAACTCTTTGAACATCATTTGGGTGTTTTTTTTTTTTTTTTGTTTTGTTTTTTTAAGCAAAGATTCTGGAGTGGTTTGCTATTGTTTTCTTGAAGCCATTTTACAAATGAAGAAACTGAGGTGAACAAGATTGTGTGACTTGCCCAAGGTTGTGTAGTTAGTAAGTATCAAAGGCCAGTATTGAACTAAGATCTTCCTGACTTCAGGCATGGTGCTTTATCAATCCCAACACCTATCTTAATTTACTAGAGAAGGAAATGGTCAACCGGTTCAGTATCTGTGCCAAGAAAATTCCATGAATGATATGGTCCATGGGATCCTCAAGAGTTGGGACATAAGTGAATGATTAAGCAACAACAACATGATGGATTTATATTAATATGTCCTTTATTTTTTTTTAATTCCTTTAGTGTTTCAGGAAAGCTATTGATGAGGCAACCACTATACTTCAGAGATGGAATACTATGGTAATGAAACATTTTAAAATTAATCAACGGAACTTGAGTCCTTGACCTCACTTACACGATGTTCTAATCAATTGGGATTTCTTTTTCCAAAATTATATATTTGCTTTTATAAAGAAAAAGTCATTACAAATTGTAAAGGATTGCCCCTTTCCAAAAAAAAAAAGTCATACTAATTGTTTTAAGGCAGTTTAAAGGAAACCAGATGTTATCAGTGAAAGACATTTCTTTAGAAAAGACTTTGCTTCCTGTTACTGATATCCTGAATGTTTCAGTAAATGGATTATAGAGTTCATTTAAAAGAATTCTAACCGCAACATATCAGGTGCAGATATATTCTCATGTTTGAAACTATTAGTGGAATTTACTTTGTTTTTCTGGTTGTTGATAATAAAACTCATTCTAAGGTAAACTAGTCATATTTGAGGGAAAGGCAGTGGAAATTTTCCTGATGAGACCTAATAAAATGTTCATGAAAATATGTTGTTGTTTTGGGAATGGAAGCTGTTTTTTCATTATTTATGCTGTCTAATGTTTGTTGATAATGGTGGAAATTTTTTGTAGCCACATAGTGCTGGACAAGAAAAAGAAGGAAGAGGCAGAAATGAGTGCTTCTTAGTCTTGGATTAGATTTGAATGTTTCTGGTTTTCTCCTGATGGATCATAGATTTTTTTTTAATGATTTATTTTGTTACTATTTTTTAATCATATGCAAATTAATTATATGTGAATATGTAAATACATGTAAATTAATTATATGTAAACAATAATTTTTAAAAGATTTGAGTTCTAAATTCGATCCCTCCTTCCCTTCTTCTTCTTCCCCTCTTTGAGATGGTAAGCAATCTTGAAAAACATTTCTATATTAATCATTTTGTTCAAGAAGACTTGAATAAAGGAAAATGAAAGAAAGAAAGTGAAAAAGAACATGCTTCAGTACATATTCAGATCATATCAATTCTTTCTCTGAAGGTATATAGCACACTTCATCATTAGTCCTTCGGGATTTTCTTGAATCATTGTATCGCTTAAAATAACTAAGTCATTCATAGTTCTTCAATGTACAAAAATGCTATTACTGTATATAGTTTTATCTGGTTCTGCATACTTCATTTTGCATTAATTCATATTATATGATATATATATATTTATAAAATATATTAAATTAATTTATATGTAATATAAATTAAATTAAATGCTTATCATTTCTTATATCTCCATAATAATCCATCACAACCACATAACATTGTTTGTTTAGCCATTTCCAATTGGTAGAATCCTCTTGAGTTCCAATTTTTAGCCATTTCAATAGTGCTGTTGTAAATATTTTGGTACAGATGGATCCTCCTTTCTCCCTCCCCACTTTTTTATGTCTTTGAGATATAGACCTAGCAATGTATTGCTAGATCAAAGAATATGAACAGTTTTATAGCCTTTGGGGCATAGTTCCAAATTGCTCTCCAGAGTAGTTTCATTAGCCCATAACTTCACCAATAATGCATTTGTGTCTCAGTTTTCTCACATCTCTCCCAATATCTGTCATTTTCTTTCTTTTTGTTATATTAACCAATCTGATAGGTGAGATATTTTAATTTTCATTTCTCTAATCAATAGTGATTTAGAGCATGCTTTTAAAATATAACTATTTGTCTCTTTATCTGAAAATTGCTTGTTCACATCCTTGACATTTATCAGTTGGGGAATGATTTGTAGTCTTATAAATTTGACTCAGTTGGGGCAGCTAGGTGGTACAGTGGATAGAGCACCAGCCCTGAAGTCAGGAGGACCTGAGTTCAAATATGATCTCAGACGCTTAATACTTCCTGCCTCAGAAAAAATAACAAATAAACAAACGAACAAAAAAAAATAAATTTGACTCAATTCCCTGTATATTTGAGAAATGAGAACTTTATCAGACTTTCTTGTTGCAAAATGTCCCTACCCCCAGTTTTGTGTTTTTATTTTTGTGTCTTTTATTTTTGGTTGCATTGGTTTTGCTTATGGAAAAACTTTTTAATTTTATATAATCAAAAGTATCTCTTTTACATTTTGTAATGCACTCTACATTTTCATAGGTCCTAAATTTTTCTGTTATCCATAGATCTGACAAATACATTATCTGGTACTTTCCTAATTTGTTTGTGGTATTATTCTTTATGGATAAATCATGTATTGTTATTATTATTAATATCATCAGTTCTGCAATCCTGATATAAATTCCATTTGGTCATAGTGTATTATTTTTGTGATATATTGCTCTAATCCCTTTGATAGTATTTTATTTAACATTTTTATACCAATATTCATTAAGAAAATTTGTTCATAGTTTTCTTTGTTTTTGCTCTTCTTTGTATCAATTTAGATATAAGTGGTGTTTAAGCATTCTCTCCCCCTATTTCCCTCAAAATTATAAAAACTCTGTTATGTGAGAGAATTTCCTTCCTTCCCCTCTTCCCCAGAGCATCCCTCTTTCTCAGCTCTCCATTTTTTTTATACCATGCCACATTAATTGATTCATTCACATATCCTTTTTCTATGTAGAATCATTATTTTTCCTTTTGGCCAACTCTTTTTTTTTTTTTAAAGATGTTATTTTCATCAGTATTTTTTGTGCGTGTTTTACCAAACTGTTAATTATCTTGTCATAATTGTCTTCGTTTGCTCATTTCTTTACCTATATTTTCTACCATTCTTTTTTATTTTAAAAATAATTGTTTATATTTTTCCAGAAATTCTTATTGGGCTTGTGTCTAGTTTGCAATTTTTCTTTGAGATTTTTCTTATAGTTGTTTTGCTTTCATTTTCTTCTGAGTTTGTTTCTTGATTTTCTCTGTCATCATAGTAGCTTTTTATGGTCAGGGTCTTTCTTTTCTTTCTTTTTTTGGTTCATTTTTTCCATTCTATTTCTTTATTTTCTAGTTTAAATCTGAGCTCTGTTATTGGTGTGGGAGTGGGGGGTCATGTCCCAAGCTCAGACTTTTTTTTTCACTGCTGTTTTCAGAATTACTTCTGGCAATTTATAAGTTTTCAGTTTTCTTCAAGGTGGTATGATTTGGGAAGAGCTGTGTTCATTGCTCTCCTGGTCTGTTTTTTATCAAGAAAGTACCCCTAATTTCTTCAGATTACAAGTAGTAATGCTCCTTGCAGCTGCTGCTCCCTTGAGACCAGAAGTGACATTACTCCTCAGGGCCCCTGGAAAACTAAAAGTTTTCCTCTCTGCCCTGGAACTATGATTTAAAAGTGGGTATAGGATGTGGAATGAGTGTTGGGATTTTTGTAGTTATATATATTAGATATTGTGGGACCATAAATGAAGTATAAAACATATAACTTTTCAGAATTTCTTATAGTCTTACTGAGGAGACAGAATACATCCAGGAAATAATTTAAAATAATATGTATATGTGTATCTATCCCAATGATTTAATTGACATGAGAAACTTCTAGTATGGAAATCCCTTCCACTGATTTGCAATTATAGTTTGTAATATCAGAGAGTTGCCTGGTATAGTGATAGAATTTGTAGCCTTTTCATGACCATTCAAATATTACGCATTAGTGGCACCCTGAACTCATTCAGTTTATCAATCATGCAGCCAATAAGCATTATTAAGTGCCAATCATATATCAAGCATTATGTTAAAAGCTGGGGAAATGAAGAAAGCAAAAACATACTCTTTATCTTTGAGGTACAGAGAACAATATGCAAATAATCATGCACATCCAAGATACATACATATATAACTATGTATATTTAAGATATCTATCTATATAACTTTATATTTATATACCTATAAATGGAAAGCTGTTGAAAATATACAAATAACCATATTGTTCACTTGTGTCTGACTTTTCATGACCACATTTGGATTTGTTTGGGGAAAGATACTGGAGTGGTTTGGTATTTTTTCTTCAGCTCATTTTACAGATTGGGAAACAGAGGCAAACAAGATTAAATGAATTCCCCAGGGTCACAAAATTAGTAAATTTCTGAGATCAAATTTGAATTCATGAAGATGAGACTTCCTGATTCATTACCTGGTGCTTCGTTTATTGCACCACCTAGCTGCCCCCTTATACCATAAATACCATAAATAGGGTAGTATTCTGATTAGGTTCTGAAAGTAGTAATGTAAACCAGAAAATACTATAATAATTTAGGGAATGGAGACTCAGTCTATGCTGAATAGGATATATATTATTTACTGTATTTAGGCAGGTTGAATGGAACAAGTAAAAGATTCAAATCAGAACAAATATGACATGTTCAGGAGACTTTGCATAGACTACCTTGGATGAATCAGAAGGCTTGCATTGAAAAATTGGTTAATTTGAAAGCCAAATAATATTATTTGGTCTTTATGGCAATGGAAAGCCATGGAAAGTTTTTGACCAAAAGTGTGACATAATAAAAAAAAAAGTGTCTGAAGAAGATTAAAATGGATATGCTGCATAGGAAAGAATAGAGAGAGGCTGAATTGTAGACTGAATTCTAGATTTTAAAATAGTTGTATTTGGTTACTGCATCTGTAAAGCCAGAAAAATTGGGAATAATCTGTGTTGTTACATTTTTTAAATAACATTTAAAATTTCAAGTCAATACTGTTACCATTTATGTGAAATGAGAAGATTGAGATATATAATATCCAAGCTAGCTTCCCTGGGCTTTTCTAATGATTCTAGATTTTAAACAAGGATAAAATCGAAGTCTTAACACAAAAAAAATGGCAAAAAGTAATTGTAATCTCTTCCTATCTGCCCTGATTTGTCATCAGTTTAACATTTAATTTCTCAGAACCTTTCTTTTGGACTTGATTCTCAGGAGCTGAATCTTTCATACCATTAGCCCCACAAGCCTTTCCTTGATCAAAGGTCAAGGTTTATTTTCAGTACAATTTAAATCCTACTCTTTCTACCTTATTAGGATTTTTGAAATTTGTCTCTAGTCATTCTCACTGGACATATCTTTTTCTAGACACATATACCATACACATTATTTAATGTTCCATTGATCTTGGGTTTTGTGGGATTTTCTTTCTGGCTCTACTATGCAGTGCAAATAACAGGGACTTTCAGGAGACTGTTTTCAGGTGCCTTTTGGCATATTTGCAGAATTATCTGCCTTTTCTTTTGGAGTATCTTGGCTCCTGAGCTGCCTCCCTTCTGTATCTGCTTTATTTTTTGTTGTTTATGGGTTTAAGAAGAAATGTGAAACCTTCAGCTTATTATTATAATTAATGAGATTCCACCTGCCACCTAACTGTGGAGAATCAGTGGGGGGAAAGAGATTATCAAATAACCATGCCGGGGAAGATTATAATAATTTAGTCATTGTGTTCATTCTTTCTCTTGGATTTTGAAATAGGACAATTCACTTGGGGATAGCTATTTCATGTTGGTTGCCAATTCATAGATTTGAATGTGAGTTTAGGACTCAGGAAGTTTTATTTCCGTTAGGTAAACAATAGTGCTTGGGGAATAGCCTTGTGGTCTAAGCAGCTAACTTTGCTGCAAATATGATTAACTAAAGGAGAATTTTTTTTTCTCAAGTAACCTTTAAAAAATAAAACTAATACTCTTGATTAAACAACTAAGTATAAACATGAATTAATCTTACTAATTAACCTCTTCTGATGTTTTTCTCTGAGTCTTCATTGTGGTATGAAAGTGACTCTGGCTTCTTGAAGTTGCAAAAGCTTGGAAGATGGACCCAGACACAGAGTTTATGTCTACCCTATAATGACTAAGGCTAAAATTGGAAAGGCTCATCATCTGATTAGCCACAAGGTGATTTATCAAGGCTTCAAATTAATTTTGTGTCAAAAACTTTAAAAATAGCTTATCTTAGGCTCTTGATCATTCTAGAAAAACTGACCTTTTACCATAGGAGAAATAGTAGTTTATTTGGAGCTAGTGGACTTGTTACTACCTAAGTAAACGTGACTTGACTTCAGTTTGTTCAAAGAACACAAGATTGTAGGATTCTTCAAATTAATCTGAAAAATCCTAATTTCCTTCTTAGTACTCCCAATGGCTCTATGAACCCCAAAAGTTCTAGAATTTTCCCCTCTCTCCCACCCTACCCATTTTCCCCAGGCAGAAGAGAGAGTACTTTTTAAAAGGCCACTTTAAATCCCTGAGATTATCTTTTTCTAATCAAATAGAAGTTTCTTTTTTTTTTTTATTTCATAGCTTTTTTATTTACAAATTATATGTATGGGTAATTTTACAACATTGACAATTGCCAAACCTTTTGTTCCAATTTTTCCCTCTCCTTCCCCCCATCCCCTCCCCTAGATGGCAGGATGACCAGTAGATGTTAAATATATTAGAGTATAAATTAGATACACAATAAGTATACATGACCAAACTGTTATCAAATAGAAGTTTCATGAATGCTGGAATAGCTTTTGAAAAGTAAACTCCTTGACCTTTGAACCTAAAGTTTGTCATTTTTTATTTTAATTGAAGAGTCCATTAGCAATCATCACACACAGGATCAACCATTTCTCCTCTGATTTAAAAAAAAAGCTTGTTTTTCTCTTTTCAATAAAACATATGCTTCTTTCAATTAAAGTGCAAGTTTACCAGAACAGAAAGTTTAAAAAAAATCAAAAAATATTTCCACATATCATAACAAAGCTTTTAAAATAGACACAAAGTGGTTTATGCACAAGTCATAACATTGGTCTTATTTTTTTAAGACTATTTCATGAACTTCCTCAGAACTTGTGATGCACTTAAATTGTGCATGTTTAAATTACATTTTAGCTGTAAGGGATAAAAAACATTTTTTCAAAGTCATATTTTTTTTTCTTCCTTAAACATCTGTTATTAGAACCATGAACCCAAATCATCAAATTAAAACAGGCTTCAAGATTAGAAGTATAAACCAAACAAATAATATGCAACAAACAAGACCCCTTCAGAAATAAGCAGCATATAAATGAGACTAACAAATAGGCCAATTATTCAGCACATTAGTAAAGGAGAATGACCCTCCAAAGAAGGTGGACAAAGTAGCAGATACTGATACAAAGGAAACTTTTTTTTCTTTTTGGAATCATAGAGTTATAGATTTATAGTTGGATGGAATCTTAAAGACCACTTAGATTTACCCCTCATGTTACTGATAAGGAATGTGAAGACCAAAGAGAAGTGATTTATTCAAGGTCACATTAAAGTGAGTGGGAGGAATAGGATCTGAATTCAGATTATGCCCTTTTTCATCACTTTAACATTTACCAGGTATTAAAAAGAAATCAACTTTGGAATATTTAAACATTAGCTTTTTAACTCCCTTCTTTTATTTTCAACTTCTTAGTGCCATAATATTTGCGATATCATCTTCACCTCTTAGAAATGAAGAGTAACAATACTGGGCTTATATCCCAAAGAAATATTAAAGAAGGGAAAGGGACCTTAATGTGCAAAAATATTTGTGGCAGCCCTTTTCATAGTGGCAAGAAATTGGAAACTGAATGTTATAGAATTTTATTGTTTTATAAGAAATGACTAGCAGGATGTATACAGAGAAGGTTGGAGAGACTTACATGAACTGATGATAAATGAAATGAGCAGAACAGGAGATCATTATACACTTCAACAACAATACTGTATGATGATCAGTTCTGATGGACATGGCCCTCTTCAATAATGAGAAGATCCAAATCAATTCCAATTGATCAGTGATGAACAGAACCAGCTACACCCAGTGAAAGAATACTGGGAAATGAGTGTGGACCACAACTTAGCATTTACACTCTTTCTGTTGTTCTTTGCTTGCATTTTATTTTTCTTCCCAGGTTATTTTTACCTTCTTTCTAAATCCTATTTTTCTTGTGCAATAAGATAACTATATAAATATGTATACATATATTGTATTTAAAATATACTTTAACATGTTTAATATGTATAGGTGTACCTGCCATCTAGGGGAGAGGGGTGGAGTGAAAGAGGGGAAAAGTTGGAACAGAAGTGTTTGCAAGGGTCAATGTTGAAAAATTACCTCTGCATATATTGTCAATAAAAAGCTATAATAATAACAAAAATATATGTAAAAAAGAAAGCCATTGTCCAATAGAGCAGAACACTCTATTTTTCTTTTTGAAAGCATTGAAAAGTCATTGACAAAAATATTTAAATGCACAAAGATTGCATAAGAGACTATACATTAAAGTTTATTTTTTAAAAGAAAAAAAAAAGAAATGCCCAGCAACAGAAAAATGAAATGGTTTCATATACCTGGAGTATTGTTCTTAGATGATTAATAATAATTATATTCATATAATGATTCATATAATAGTATTCATAAATGAATTCATATTCATTTAATCATGTATTCAATAGAATTCATGAGCCTTAAAAGCAAAAAAAAATTTTTTTGGCCTTGAATTACTAGTAATTATCACATTTGTCATTGTTGTTTGGTTATTTCAGACATATATGACTTTTTGTGACCCATATTTGGGGTTTTCGTGGCAAAGATACTAGAATGGCTCATTTTATAGATGAAGAAACTGAGGCAAAAAAGATTAAATTGCTTGCCCAAGATCATACAGCTAGAAAATGTCTGAGGTTAGATTTGAACTCAGGAAGCTGAGTCTTCCTGACTTCAATCTCAGCCCTCCATCCACTGTACTGTCTAGATACCCAAATTGAATTGGATATAATGGGTGAAATAAGCTTGATCATCTCTCTTTAATAATGTTTAGCAATCAGAGAGCAGGAGTAGAAAAGTGGTACAGAAGCATTCTCTGAGAGTTTGAGATGAGTAGATGAAGTATAATAAAAGGTCATGGGGGTGGATGATTTTAGGGGAGTGAATTATTAATGAGGCAGATTATGAGGTAAATATTTGTTATGAGACATATGTAGAATAGGGGTTATATAAAAGGAGATTCAATAAATGTCAATGGACCAAAGGTCATGATGAGAGCACATTTATTGAAAGAGAAAAAAATGGGTGAGGTGGAAGGGTCAGCGGTCATGGGTGGAGAGTGGAATTTGGAATTTCTGGAATTTGTATGTGAAACAATCCTTGGATTGAGATGATTAGACTTATGCTTTGGTCACATTGAAATGCATCCAAAACATTATTTTTAAAGTTCAAGGGTATAGGAGAAGTTATTAAAATTGTAACAGAGGATTAAAAGGAGCAATAAAATCAGATAGCCATTGGATGAAGTCAATTGATGTGGATACAGGATAAGAGCATGGCTGTTCTGGAAAGGGATAAGATTTTCACTAAGTAGTAGTGAAATAAAGTTTGATTTTAAGGTAGCAAGACAGGGCAACTAAAATTGGTGAACCATTATAATAATTAACATTTGGGTGGCACTGGGAAAGGAGGAATACTCATTTGTCAGAGGATAAGTAATAGAAAACTTCAGATCTTACACCGAGAGCTCTAAATAGATCACCAAAATGCCAGAATTTTGGAGAATGTATAAATTGGAACTTGGTAGGTATCCTTTTGCCCTAATATTGTGGAAAGCTGGAAGGAAATCCTTAAAATTTTACTCTTGAGGTACATACATTTTTACCTCTAAGCTATACATCTACTTAACTATTTTAGAGGTTAATAAAAATTATTTCTATGTACAATGAAATCCTAGTTAAAATAAGATGATATGAATTTCTGATTAACTTAGTCATCATAGTTTTATAACTTCCCTTATCAGCATTTAATTATTTAGGATTAAAGAATAAAGAATGTATATGGGGTGAGACTGAGGGTTGAGGACTAACAGATCGCAATCAAAGGAAATGATACAAGAAATTTGAGACTGAGAGACAATCCTTTTCTGATCAATTTTAGAATAAAAACAGTCAAATTATAGTTGCTTACTGTGGGAGGCCATCTGGTTCAACTCAAACACCAATGAGAATTCCCTCTACAACATACTTGCCAGAGAACTACGTAGTATAGTTGATAAAGCTCTGGTCTTAAATTCAGAAAGACAAAAATTTAATCCTGACTTAGATGAAAAGAAATGGCAAAACACTCTACTATGTTTGCCTAGAAAATCCTATGGATAATAGTGATGTGTTATGATCTACAGGATCACGAAAAGTTAGATATCATTGAACAACACAAATATTCAATTTTCAGTTACTCATGTTACATGGCATCCTGGTCATGACTTTAAAAAATTGGAGGTAATACTAGTTTAAATCACTTCAAGCTGTTTGTGAGTTATTCGAACCATCTAACCTGTACTAACTAAGCCAAAGTATCAGAAACTATTAGGTTTTTTTCTTTCCTACAGAAAACAAGATAGAAAAATCTCACTGAATTTTGTGAGATAGTAGGAAGAAGACACTACTTTTTCCTTGCCTCAATGGAGTCTCCAAAAATTCACTGAAAATGTGGGGTAATGATTTCAAATTACCAAGCCAGACAAGCAGGTCATTGCTAATGTGAGAGAAGATTCTGGGAAGATGTTGGAGTAAGTCAGAAAATTCCAAGATCTCCAGCTCTACACAGATAGAAAAAAAATAGTATCTCAGGACAAATATAGAAGAGTAAAAATAAAACAACAGTTGAGGCAGAATAATGGTCCTCCTGGGATAGACAGAGAAGAGAAGAAGAAAGATACTAAGATGGAGATTTGGCTCCATGGGAATTATAAACACCTCCAGGCTAGTTCCACTGAAACAGCAAACTGAGCTGTGTGTGTGTGTGTGTGTGTGTGTGTGTGTGTGTGTGTGTGTATGAAAGAGGTCTGAGTCTTAGCCCCTGAACTATGTTCCTGAACTCCTAGGATTGAGGTATGCCTGTAGACCAAGTTTTAGCTAACTAAGTTTGGGAGGGAAGATGCTATGATACCAGTTTTTAATATTTTCTTTTCTTTTACTTTTATAGCAATGAATAAAGAATTATATAAAATTAAATTATGTTTATATGATTGACAATTATAGTAATGTGACTTCATTGAAAAAAATGTATGGAGGAGAGCAGAATGTTCCTGGTGACTAAGGATTAAGTCAAGGAACCAATCCAATAAAACCAAGCAAAGACTAATTGCGTAAATGCACATAGGCCATACTACTAGAGTAAAATGAGAAGCATTGCCACATATAAAAGCAGTGACATAAGAATATAGAGGTAACTAACTCTCAGAGAACCATAAAGAATTTGGTGATATACCTTATTTTCCCTGGGTGTTGGATGGCATAAACAAACACTCGGATGAGCATAGGATTGCCAGTGTTTGATTCTGAATGATGAACATTGATCTAGCAAACATCCAGAATAATCGCTGTGGTAAAAAACAAAGCAAACCACATTTTTAAAAAGCCACTAACTAGAGTCTTAACATAATTTTAAGTGCAGAAATTTAGATTTATTTCTTCATAACATGTAATATGCATATTTTGAGTCAGAAGATATATTTATTTCTCTTTTTATTGACATTATGTTAACATTTTATTTAAATGCTTACCTTATTTTAGAAGAAAACAGAATAGTTCTCAAATATCTTATATTGATCCAAATGATGCAGAATTTCAAAAGCTGAAGAAAGCTTTTTGCTTAAAATGCAATTTACCAAGTTTCCAAATGAAAATTTTAGAAATGAAGAAAAAATCACTCTAATCTAAGTGCCAAAATTAAGTAGCCTATGATTACCAGAGTATCCATAAAATAGCTTAGAAATTGTCTCTCTGTAGAGAAATTCCTCATCACCTTTATTTAGGCAGTCTTTATTTCCTTGCTAATGTAAGCAAAATTTAGCAGTAACATTTTCTAAATCTGTCAAAAATTGATACAAGATTGATCAATCTCATGAAAATGGTCTAAGATTATTTACACAGAGGAATTCCAGTAAAGCTCTATTTGTTTCTTCAATATTAATTGTTCTGGTTTTCATTGATATGTATATTCCTTTCATTGTGACAAATCCCAGGCTCTTCACATCTAAAAACGTGTTTGTAATCAGTTCTTGTGGCCAAGAATATAATGATCGGTCAATCTTCTGATGATAGACCTCTCTGAAGCTTTCCAGACTGATCTTTGCATCATAGACACAGAGAATTCTACCCCTTTTCTATAGTCCAGTCATTAAGAAGTGACTCAGTAACAGAACCAACAGGAGAGAAAGAAGTGGCTCCTCCATCTGGTTCTGAAAATGAATTCAAATTCATGCATACAAATTAGCCATTGATTCCCAGCTATTTTCAGTAGCTATCACTGGCCCTGAGAAAATCTTGTATGCATATAGTTTTTTATATGTTGTTTCCTCCATTAGTAGGTGAGCTCTCTAAAGGTAGAAATAGTATATTCTCCTTTCTTTGTAGCCTCTAGGATACATGCTAAATGTTTAATAAGAGCTTGTCTGATGCCTAGGAGCAAGTGATATAATAGACTCCCTGAAAACAATTTTTTGAGACAAATTTAATTGAAGAGTAGTAGAATCTGTTATTTGAGCAGCAAAGAACCCATCCAACTCAAATACATAAAAAAACTACTTCTAGGGAAGTGTTCATTAGAAGTGGGCTAACCTGGGTAGAAGCTCTTCTGAGTTACAGCCCCAGAGAAGGAAGGCCAATGGATAATTCACAATTTCAGTTATTTTTTCTCTCTTCGTAGATGTTCTGCAGGTAGAAACAATTAGTTTAAAGAGTGTACATGCTGGCAACATCCTTTACATTTTGATGCATTGAGGCAAGTACTAGTTACAATTTTAACCTTATTAAAAAAACTGAATTGACGTTCTAATGAAGGAACTGAATCATAAAAGTCCTCATATATGGAGTCCTCATATAAATGAAACTAGATGACACAAGAGATTTCCAGCCAAATGGAAGCAAGGGTCCTAGACTTTCCTGAATGAGGTGAATAAAAGAATTGGTGGAGTTGGTTTCATGAAAGCAATTCATTAAGAATTATATTGTAATATTATATTGTAATTATTTAATTACAATTATATTGTAATATTCATAATGAACATTGGCAAAAAGGATAATTGCACTATCTGCATTTGTATCAGGAGTTGTCTCCCACCTGTAGCACCAAGATGTCATTGTGTAGCTAAAAAGGAGGCAGAATAACCATATCTAGCTTGTATTCACTTGATCCTTCTCCAAGAGAAACTTCATTTTTAAAAGGGGAAGCAGAAAGTTTAAGTCAGAAGTTACTTTCCTCAAAGAGAAGGAATACCAGGCTGGAATTATAATTATCTGCAAAATAGAAATTTTAGAAAGTATGCATAGGAGAATATGTAACAGACAATACAGAGGGATGGAGCTTTCCCATTAGGAATAGAATAACTCATCTCTACTGAGAATGAGTTCCAGATTTCACGTAAGGGGAAATTTCCTGAAGCCTCTAGTGCAATAAGCTGGGGATGTAGACATGATAGAAACTACCAGTTCTCATATTAACTTTTTCTCAAAATCTTGTCCTCAACATTATCAGGGGTTGGCATTATTCATTATTTCTTTTGAATCTGGAAGCTAGAAGAGCCCAAAGTGACTTGCATAGCCCAAAGAGACTCAAGAGGATAAAGATGAACTTGACAAAAGTCAAAAAGCTAAAGAAACTAAAGCTCTCTTCTCTCCCATTCTTGCCATCTCTTCCCTGTTCCTCATGTAGACCTGGGACATTGATCTACATCAAAGAAGAGAGGGTCTAATGCAAGGAATTTTAGGATTCTGGTTATGTACCTGTATTGGTTGGAATGTATGAGACTTAAGAGATTCTCTGAAAAACCTGATCTTGCCCTCCAAATTAAATTGATATTTATTTTATTTTTAGAGACTTCAAAGGCATATCAAAAATATGATAGAAAATATAGCTCTGCATTAAGAAAAAAAGAGATGAAATGCCTATAGCTTACATAGAAGTCTCATGCTATATATTATGAATATTTTATTCAAGAATAAAATTGATATTTTGATAGTATGAAATTAAATACTTTTAGATAAACAAAATTAATGCAACCACATTAGAAGGAAAATAGCCAAATGGGGAAAAAAATTCTTGAATGAAATTATCTCTGATAAGGGTCTCTATTCAAGATATTTAAGGAAATAACAAAATTATATTTGACTAAAAGCCACTAAACAATGAATAAGTAGCCAAGAGAAATGAATAAATTATTGTTCAATCTTGAAGAGAATGATAACAGGAAGGTGGTGTCTTAACTTGCAAGTGAATTGGGTTTAAGTGAGGTAGAACTGTGCAAAGTCATCAGCCTTACTCTCTCCTCTCAGAGTTGTCTGAATCCAGTGACAAAACATAAGTTAAGACAATTGGAGACAACCCCAAAAGCAGTGAGAGATCTTGGCCTTTTTAAAACTAAAGTCTTTCTCATGTTTCTTTGTCTAAGGCAACACACATTCAGTGATTTAATGCTAGGTAAGAAATGAAGCAAAAGATGGTCTAGTTTACTTACTCAAAAAAAAAAAAAAGATCTGGGACAGGAAGACCCTCAGGGGTTCTGATAGGAAAAGAAAAATAGTTCTCAAAAGAATTACAAATTATTACCAACCATAATATTGACTGTTCCAAATGACCAATAAGGTACATCTCCTTTACATCTCCTGCTTTCTTTTGTTTTAAAGCACAGGTGGTCACACACCAAAGGGAAATGGGGAATCAAACCAGATATTGTTAGCAGGTTTCCTCTGGGCTGAAATTGAAACAGGTATATATAAATCCATCAGCATGGCAGGTATTACACAAGCACGTAGTAATATAACACAGGCTAATAGGATGTAACAACAACATGAATCAACATATGGAATTATACATGTTCAAAAGTCCTAGAAAGAAGATATATAATTTACAAATCCACATACACTTCCTTCAACAGCCAAAAGATGAGGTCCAAAACCAACCTATTGTCCATTATTTCACTTGTCAAGGAATCCAATGATTCCTACAAGTTTTAAAGACCTACAACAGTCTCATCATGGCTCAGGGAATCCAGTGATTCCTGCTAGTTTTAAAATCCTGTAGCAATCTCATTGACAATTTTTGATGTTTATGAGTCAATTGTCATAAACATTGGGTTAATAGCCATGCTTTTTCAGTAGCACATGTAGTCAGAGATCGAACCACTCGATGTTTCTTGGATCTTCTCCTTCATTTCAAAGGATTGCTTCATCTCTCTCCTATGGACAAGATGAATACGACTTGTTGGCACCCATCTGATTCCTTCGCCATCTGTAGAGATATGAGCAAATCCTCTTCCCCAAGCAGTTAACCTATCTGGTCTCTTCCATTCACCACTTTCTGGGTCTCTCCACATCACCTGGTGATTATCTAAAAATAGTGGAGCTGCTTGCACTGGACACTGCCCTTCTGGTGGGTTATAAAACCTGTCTGCCGGAGCCAGTGCATCTTTGTCAAAGATCAAGAAGTTAATAGTATAAAGAGCTAGATTTAGAAGTTCTCTAGGGTTACCTGTAGCTCCCCCTTTCTTTTGTTTTTGGAGGAGTATCTTGATTTCTCTGTTTCTCATCTTTACTATTGCCTGTCCTTGAGGATTAAAGAGTATGCATTGGTGTGTAAAATCTGATACTGGGCACAGAATTGTACAAAATGTTTAGAAGTATATGTAGGTCCATTATCTGTTTTTATTGCTTGTGGCACACCCATAATTGCAAATGCTTGTATAAGGAATTCAGTGACTACTTGGACTGTCTCTTTTGCTGCTGGCATTGCAAAAGTGAATCCTGAAAAGGTGTCTACTACAACATGGATAAAAGACAGATGACCAAAAAATTTATAATGGATCACATCCATTTGCCAAATTTCATTGGGTCTCAAACCAAGAGGGTTCTTCCCTGGAGGGAGCATAGGAGTGTGGAAAGGAAGGCAAGCAGTACAGGCTTTTACTATGCTTTTAGCTTCCTCTTTTTTAATTTCAAATTGTAAATGTAAAGCTTGACCAGCCTGATGATATTTAAAATGAGATTCTTGGGCTTCCTGAAATAAAGGAAGTATTGGCCAACATGGTTAGAAGACTATCTGCCTTTGAATTACCATCAAAAATAGGACCTGGAAGTCTACTATGTGAGTGGACATGCAAGATATAAATCTTACCTGGATGCTTTCTCACTTGCTCTTGAAGTTCCTTAATGAGCTGATATATATTGGAAACTACAAATTTTATTTGGGCTGTGGGGTGTGGTGTACCACACCTACTGAATACGTCAAATCAGATATTATATTTACATCTCCTGGATAATAAGTAAGATCAAGAATAATTGCATACAATTCACTCTCTTGAGTGGACTGAAAAGGAGTTCTAACTACTCTCTTTATAGGTAAGTCACGAGAGTATACAGTGCAATTATTATGTTTGGATGCATCTTTAAAGATAGTTGGTCCTTTAAGAGGAACTTTAGAAACCTTTTCTTCAAAAATCCATCACCAATTATGTAATAGTTTATCTTTAATGGAGACCCGTGTGTAAAATTTGGAGCTGGGGCCAATAAAATTTGCCACTCTGGGATGGTTTCACAGCATACATTAATTTGTGAATTAGTATAAAAGTTATATATCTTCTCAGGTCTTATTCCAGATAATTGTATTGCTCACTTAATGACCTTTAGTAAAATTCTATCCACAAACACTGGGTAAGCAATAAGGCTTTGTTCTGGTTGTGCAGGGAGGTTCACCCACTCTATCACACTATCTCCTTGATGGAGGACTGCTATGGGTGTCTCTTGTGTAGCAAAAACTAGTATTTCCAAGGGTTTTTGAGTGACTCTTTCAATCATATTGGATAAAGCCAGTTCAACTTTTCTTAAAGCCTCTTGAATTTCTTTTGTAAGCTGGTGTGGTAAGTTTAAAGCACTGTCTCCCCTTAAAATGTCATATAATGGTTGCAGTTGATAGATAGTTAAGCCTACACTGGACACATCCATTGGATATCACCTATCAATTTCTGAAAGTCATTTAAGCTGTTTAGCTTCTCTGTTTTTAAGGAAAGTTTTTATATTGTAAGCACCTTAGGGTATACTTCATATTCTAAATATTAAAAAGGAGCATGTCTTTGAATTTTTTTCTGGAGCTTTGTGCAATTTGTAGTTCCTTAGTGTTTCTATGGTCTTTTTAGACATGCTTCTAACATTTGTTCCTCAGGTGCACATCCCAAAATATCATCCTTGTAATGTAATAACATAACTTTTGGAAATGCTTTTCTTAGAGGGCCAGAACTATGGAAAGGTATACTTGAATCAAGGACAGCAGGGTGCTTATAGTTAAGCACCTACTCAGTATGATTGATGGAATAATGGTTCTTTAGTTAAACATATACTTAATGTGATGTAATGATGTAATCATTCTAATTGGCATATACTTATTGTTATATGATGGCACATTCTCAGTTGATGTAGTGATATAATTGTGCTGAGATATTTAAGGGCTGACAGGACTGGGAACTGAGAGTCTCAGATACAGAGGAGTCTCAGCCACAGACAATGAGAAGATTCCAGACTCCAGACTTCAGACTACATCTTTGACCAGCCTCTTGGTGGCTCTTTTGCCTTCAGCATTTTTCAACCTAAAGACCAAGGCCCATCCAGAGTTCCTCTAAAAAGCTAGTCCAGACATCATATATGGTGCCAAAACAGGGATGTAAGAAACATAAGAAACAGCTTGAGAGCTGTTTGTGAAAGTTTCCCAGGAAAGTTCCTTTGGTAACCCATGGGGAAGGAAAGGGAGAAGGAACCCAGTAAGACTTTTTTATTCCAGGTAATTAAATGGTCCAACACATCAAAGGGCCAAGCCAGGAGACTGATGAGAGACTAAGGTTTTTCTGACTATAGTCTTCTCCTCTATTTGAAAGATTGCCTCCATGACATCTCACAAGATTCAACACCTGCTATAGTGCTGGTACACTCCCTAGTATATGGACTCAGACATCTTAGCACATGGACTTAGATAACAACTAATGCACAAACTTGCTGACAATGCTGTTGGGGGAAAAATTAATTGTGTTCTCATTAAAAAAAAAACAGGGAATTATTAAGGACCATGCCTAAGTGAAGGAGCAGGTCAATTCTCCAAGAGCTTCCATAGCTGTGAATCATAAACTTGAAAGAGTTGCAAAGCAATCTTTGCTAACACAGATGTTCCTTGTGGACTGGGAATGAAATAAATTGGAGGCAAGAGGGAAGAGGAGAGAGGTCAGAGAATGCAACGGCATCTCAGCCTCATTGTATCATCCTTACCCTCTCACATGAAGAGATTCATTCTATAGGTCTCAGTTAGTTAGCCACTGGCAGGTGGCTCTTGTATCACAGCATTTTCCCTTCTTTCCTCCCTTCCTCCTTCCCTTCTCTTCCTTCCCCCCTTTTTCCTCCCTCCCTTTTTCCTTCCTCCCTTCCTTTTTCCTTCCTTCTCCCCCTTGCTCCCTTCCTCCCTCATTTCCTCTTTCTCTTCCTTCCTCCCTTTTTCTTTCCCTCTTTTCCCTCCTCCCTTTCTCGCTTCTTCCCTCTTTTCCCTCTTCCTTCCTCCTTCCTCCCTTCCTTCCATCTTTCCTTCCTCCTTCCTTCCTTCCTTCCTTCCTTCCTTCCTTCCTTCCTTCCTTCCTTCCTTTCTTCCTTCCTTCCTTCCTTCCTTCCTTCCTTCCTTCCTTCCTTCCTTCCTTCCTTCCTTCCTTTCTTCCTTCCTTCTTTCCTTCCTTCCTTCCTTCCTTCCTTCCTTCCTTCCTTCCCTCTTTTCCATTCCTCCCTCCTCCTTCCCTCTTCCTTCCTTCCTTCCTTCCTTCTTTCCTTCCTTCCTTCTTTCCTTTCCTTCATTCTTTCCTTCCTTCCTTCCTTCCTTCCTTCTTTCCTTCTTTCCTTCCTTCCTTCCTTCCTTCCTTCCTTCCTTCCTTCCTTCCTTCCTTCCTTCCTTCCTTCCTTCCTTCCTTCCTTCCTTCCTTCCTTCCTTCCTACTTTCCTACCTTCCCTTCCTTCCTTCCTACCTTCCTACCTTCCTTCCTTCTTGCCTGCCTTCCTTTCCTTTATAATATATGTTATAGATGTATTCCTTAAACAGACAACAAATTAGTGCATCTCTGAGTAATAATAATACATATTAATATCTCTAAGTAACATTAAAAAGTAACATTAAATAGGATCCAAGGATAAATAGGCTGGATTGCATTTGGGAAATTGCACAATGCTTTTAATGATCTCCAAGACTTAGCCTGAAACAAAAGCCCATCATTTATGACCAAGATTTTTCCAATGATACTGTATGACTATGAACAAAGTCTCAAAGAATTAAAAATGTGAGTCATCCAAAGAGCTATGGAAAAATTCATGTTGCAGTGAGGAAGACAGGGAGACAGGCTAAGTTATAGCACATTATCAATGAAAAACTGGACATTAGAAGCAGCATTAGTGAAATTATCAAAGAGATATATAATTATAAAAGGAAGTAGGTTATTTATGAAACAATAATTGTGAAGGATAGCAGATGGACAATATCCAAGCTGCATTGGCACTCATATCACAATAGCAAATGGCCAGGAAAAAAGGTCCCTTGTACAATGGAGAGACCTACTATGGAGGATTTACAAGAGGATGTAACAAAACTCACAAGGATGAAAAGGTGCATATGGCTTAGGATATATGAGATTGGAGGGAATTAATCATCAATATGAAATACTGAAGTACTTTCAATACAGCAAAGCTTTCAAAATTTGGTTTTGTAGGCAATGTTAGGTTTTTTTTTTTGTTTTTGGTAATTATTGGATATTTAATCTGCTTTCACTTGTATAAAAATGTGGTGGTAAGGAATGCAGAATGGCACTCTTTGGTCATGTATTCCTAAAGGACTAATAACCCTATTGAGTTGTGAATGACTAATTACTTGATCCATTGGCTGTGAGGAGAATGAAATGGAGTAAGAAAAAGCTTGAAGCAGAATGTGATCCTTTTAGGATTGTAAGGCTCAAAAGAGATTATAAGTTTGGAGTGTGTACTCATACACATGCACATCTCTCTTTCCTTTCTCTCTCTTACATTTATATCTGCTATCGATGTATCAATCTAATTTGAGGCAGTCTCAAGGGGAAGGTATTAACAGTGAGGAATGGAAAAGACTTCATGCAGAAATTGGAACTTTAGCTGAGATTTGAAGGAATCTTAAGAAATTAAGAGGCAAAGATGAAGAAGAACAGAGTCTTCTTAGCCATGGAGAAAAGTAAGGGAACATGCTCTGAGATGGGAGAGGAAGTGTCCCAGGCAAAGGTCAGTGGCACCTGTATCACAGAAGATATGGAGGGAAGTAATGTGTAAAAAAGCTGGAAAGGTAGGAACAACCAAAGCATTAATGGCTTTGAAAGGCAATTAGAGACTCTTATGCTTGATCCTGGAAAGTCATAGGAGTTTATTGATTAGGAGAATTGACATGATGAGACTCCAGTCTGGATAATAACAAGAAAGCAAGGAAATATGAGAGTTTTGAGAAAGATGATAATGAATTTGGTTTTGGACATGTTCATGGACCAAATAGTTTGTGATGTCCAATAAACTGACAGAAATGCGATATGAGTTCAGGAGAGGGATTAGGGATCAGCTCAGAACAGAAATTTCGTATGAATTGTGTGATTATCACAAATCATTTAATCTTTTTGAGAATCAATTTTCTCTTAAATGGGGATAATAATATTTGTGGTACCTACCTAAAAGCATTATTCTAGAACATTAAATGAGACAGCTCATGTAAGGAGAAATACAAATTTAATAGAGCCACATAAATGTTATTATTATTCATTTGGAAGCAACATAACATAATAGATGGAAAGCTGGCTCCAAAGACAAGAAGACCAGGGTCCACATCCTCCCTTTGACATATGTAGCCTGTGTATCACTCTGGAAAAGTCATTTAACCTTTCAATGCCCTATATGATATGAGAAGATTAAGTTGTAAAAAAGGAATGACCTAAATCATCTGAGAAAGTTTCCTTACCTGATGGTTCTCTTTCTAATGAAATAATGATATAATCTCTATTGCTACTATAATTAGATAATATTCTCAAAAAGTTTTTGTTGTTGGTCACTCATTTTTTTCAGTTATATTGACTCTTTGTGACCCCACTTGGGATTTTCTTGGCAATGATACTGGAGTGGTCTTCCATTTCCTTCTCCAGGTGATTTTACAAATGAGGAAACTGAGGCAAATAGACTAAGTGATTTACTCAGGCTTGTACATCTAGAAAGTGTCTAAAGTCAGATTTGTACTCAAGGAGGTGAGTCTTTGCAAATCTTGCCTTGACTTAAATCAAGCTGACTTTAGGACACCAGAGGTTATCTTTCTTTGTCTCTCAGCACGTAGGACCAGGTACATTTATCAACCATGGGTACACCTGAATGTACCTCACCCTTGTGCTCACCCTTGTCTGGTAAAGGAAGGCCCCCTGAATTATGGGCCCAGATCTTCAGAGAGGTTGAGCAGCTTCCTGAATTGTATAGTTTATTTCTTTTCTCTCTACTCACTATATAATCTTGGGAATACTTGTGTTTTGTTTTTGTTTTTGTTTTTGTGTGTGTGTATATGTGTGTGTGTGTGTGTGTGTGTGTGTGTGTGCAAAAGTTAAGATAATTGCAGTCTAATTATATGGATTAATTATTATTTATACCTAATGATTATGTAGAATAATGGTAATTATATATAAACTAACTGTTAAAAGTTTTAAATTGACTAAAACTCTAATTTCTTTCTCTATGTAGGTTTACTGTTAGCATGGCTGTTTGATCACAATATTACTTGAGGGAAAGAAAAAAAAAGATTATTAGCAAGTGTGTCTTAGGGGAAAAATATGAAAATGGTGGAAGAGGAAATTAAACAATATGTTCTAGGAGAGCACTCCATGTATTGAGTGTTAACATATTTCACCCAAAGTGACCTTATTTATTGTTTATGCTAGGTTGGTAAGCGGAAATGACCTCCTCTCATCATTTGTAGAGAAGTGGAACACATTTGGGAGTGTATTACATTTAAATTATTTGACTGGATAAAATATATCTATTAAACACCTTTCCAGAGGGCTTAAAAACAAAATTTTCTCTCCTAGTCTATGTGACCCTGTTTTCTAGCTCTGGGTCTCTCCTGGGTACATAATGTGCAATTGTGGAAGCTTTTGACAAAAGACAGTTATCCCACAGAGACATAATAAAGGGTATAAATCTTTCTGCTTCTTGAGAAAACCTGTTTAGAGTGCAGGTTGATATGGAAAATAGAACATTTAAGAACTTATCTCTAAGTTTTTGATATAAAATTCAGAGTTAAACTCAAAAGAGAGAATCTTCATTGTTTTCCTCCTTATCAGAAAGGAAAAAATATTTAGAATGTTTTAAAAAAGTAAAATGCAAAATAAAACAATGTCCCAAGAGAAATGTTTTGAGGTCTGCTGTCCTATCTATACTACCCTGTGTTTCTACTTTGGAATGTTGGCTTGATGCTACCTTTGCATTCAGTTCCTTTCAAAGTTAAGGCTTTTGAAAGTGAGAGCATAATTACAAAGGAGATGCTTTCCCACTTTGCCTTGGCAGAAGCTAAAAAAGGGATATTATATTGTTCTTTTCGGACTTTTGAATCTAGGTTTTGTTTCCCTGAACAGATTAGGGGAATAGGGTCATTTATTCCTGAATCTTTTCTGGAAATAAAATATTGTCTCACTCTGATATCTCCAAGTCTATATTGTTATTCTCCTAATGCCCCTTAGTCCACATATTTGAAAGTGTCTTTCTGTCCAGTTCTGTTCAGCTCCCCTTAAGCCATCAATGCATTGAGACCAGTGCTGGATGAGGTGACCTGACTCCTAAAACATAGGGAAAAGAAACAAGTGGCCCAGTGTCATCAGAAGGCAGAGGAGATAGCTGGTTTGGACTATCCTTCTGACAACTGTCTCATTCTGAGCTAAGTTAGCTTGCCAGTTCAGTTGATTCAGGATCTGGGGTAGAATATAGGTATGTGTTCATAGGTGATAAATATAAAGCTCTAAGTAGGTAAATAGACATATACTTCACTGATAAGATCAAATTTGATATAATTCCTAATGCTTTCCTATTCACCTCAACAATCTATAACATTTGACTAGGAAAGAATTCCTATTACTGGGCAAATAGGAATGTTATTAAAATCTCTGCAGTACCTGTCCCATAAACTGGTCAGGGTCAAGGAAAATAAATTCAAGCTTTAGTCCCCAAGGCCAACCAAATCTTAAGTATGGGCTTCTTCCTCCTTAAAAAAAAAACAAAAAACAATCTCAATATTTATAAAGCATGTACCTCTTCTACCACACATCCATTACCAGAAAATAGGGCTACCAAATTGCTATCTAATTTTTCTTCATATTCTCATATATACTAGACAAGAGCCAGGAATAAATGCCAACTACTTCACTTATCTACTGATATACCAATTTATAATAATCTTCTGACTGAATGGAAGAGAAAGCAGGGTAGACCAAGTCCAAGTATAATCCTATAGCTGATATTTACATATTGCTTTAAGGTTGCAAAGCACTTTTACACAAATTATTTCATTATTTTCTCATAGTTACTCTGTGAGGTAAATGTTGTTATCATCTGCATTTCACAAATGAAGAGAATGAGGCTCAGAGAGGGCAAATGACTAATATCTATTAAGTATATAGCTAGGTCTTTGAATTCAAGAGGAGAACTTTATTGTGTTTGTACGTGTGCATGTACACACATAAACATGCATTTTATACACATACATGCATTAAATTAGGGATGTGGGTGCATACATGTTCTAGGAAATTATCATGTGTATTTCATGAGATATGCAGTATGATGGAGACCCAGTCACCTCATATTCTCTGTCCTTTTCTGTCTGGGCATTTTATAGGCTATGCATTTTTAGTGCTGTAGAAATTCAGAATACTTACCATTATGTTTTCACATTATAAACTGTGTTAGAATTCTGGACATGAATTTGCAAATGAAAACATGAGAGGTGGGGAAATATAAAGAAAAAGAGACTTCCAGTCAGTGTTAGTTATAAAGTTTTGAATTGCCTGTGCTCAGATGTTGTGGATTTCCCTTGGATACTTCTATGGTGAAGTAATTGGAAATTAACACTGAATGGAAATGGTGACTAATATACACCAATTTTATTAACTTTGTGAAAATCTGGAATTTGTCATGTTTTTTTTAATGCCAGGAAAATATTAATGGGACTAGGCAGATTGCCACGTTGTGAAGACTTTAGAAAGGTATTTCATCTTGACTAGGGTAACCTTTCAAAGGTAGGGTACTAAGGTTCCAAATTATATTCGTCTTTCTTCTCTCTGTTTATTCCTCAATAATTGATTCAATGTTCTCTTTACTCTCATCACTGTTCTAAACCTTCTTTTTCCTCCTCAAGCCATTCATAGCACTGTATCCTATCACTCTCATACTTTACTAAGAAAATCAAGTCCATTTCACCATGAACTTTCTTCTCCTTATCTCACAGTCTCTTAATGTTATTAAATCCCCTTCTCTCCTTTTTTATTCATCTTTATGTGTGAAAAATTTTTCTATACATACTTCTGTTCATCCGTTCTTTCTTTGAATGCAGATAGTATCTGTCCTCATATGTCTTATAGTTAACCTTGGATATTTATAATAGTCATATTAAATTATTTGCCCAAAGTCATTCTTAAAACAACATTGTTGTTGCTATATATGATGTTTTCTTGGTTTTACTCATTTTGTTCTTCATTATTTCATACAAGTCTTTCCCTGTTTTTCTAAAATTGTAGAATTCATCATTTCTTTTAGCACAGTAGTATCCCATCATAATCATTTGTTCAGCCATTCTACAATTGATAAACATCCCTGAAATTTCTAGTTCTTTGCTACCACAAAGTTTTCTTGAGGCTCTTTGCTCTTTTTGTTCTCCTCCACTTATCCTACTTCTGTCTTCTTTGTTGAAACATCATTCATGTCATGCTCATTAAATGTGGCATGGGTGTCCAATTCAGACTTCAACCCTTTTATTTTTTTCTCTACATATTTTCTTGCTTGTTGACAACATCAGTTTCCATGGTTTCAATTGACATCTTAATGAAAATGAATTCTAGATGTATATATCCAGCTCCAGTCTTTCCTCTGAGTTTCATGGTTATAGCACAAATAATTGAATATTTCTAACTAGATATCCCCTAGGTATCTCGATTTCAATGTTATCAAAATGGAACTCATTATCTTCTCATCCCCTTGCTTTGAAGTTCCAAATTTTCATATTTCTGTTAAGGATACCTCTCTCCAGACACTTCCATCTTTAACTCTACATTCTTACACCATTTATCTAATCAACTGTCAAATTTTATTATTTTTTCTGTTATTTTTTTGTTTTCCCTTCCCTTTCCTTGTTTACCTTGGTTTAGACTCTCATTATGTTTTGCCTGAGACATTAAAAAAAATTCTTAATTGCTGGCCATGTCTTGAATCTCTTTCAACTAATTGATTTTTCTAAAGTACATTTCTGACCATGTCATAATTTTACTCAATAGACTGCAAATGACTCCCCATTACTTTTAGGATCAAATATTAACTCCTCTGTTTGCTATTTAAAGTCCTTTATACCTTAGGTGCATCATATTCTATAGCTTTATTATATTATTTTTTCCCCACTCACTCAGTAATTTGACCTGACTGACCTTCTTCCTGTTCCTCACTCATCAAGATGTCTTTTATCTATTTTCTTTTGCATTAGTTTCTCCTACGTCTAGAATGCACTCATTCCTACTCTTCATCATTGAGAATCCCTAGCTTCATTTGAGATTCAGCTCAAGTACCAACTTCTTCATGAAGTCGAATTGATCTCCACAGACCTCTCTCTTTGGACCCTCCTGACCATCTTATGGCTTATTACACTGTCTTTTTTACTAGCTCAAACCTCTTGTTAAAATTTATGTAAGCTTTTGAAGTTGATCTTGAATCAATGAGTATTTTGGTCTCCTCTCCTCTATTAGCTAACCCATTTGTAACACAATATTGTGGCCAGGATTATGGCCAGAACTCCACAGTTCTGATGACAGATTTTGAATCTGAATGAAAGGACATTCACATGTTACTGAATAAGTCAAATAAACAAAATAATTGGCAGCTAGTAAAAAAATTGGCTCTGTAGTTGCCCAATATTGAGCCAGTCATACTTGCATATTTTATAAATAATTGACTAAAATATATTTAATTAAAGTTTCTTTTTTATTACATAAGTGGCAAAATAAGTAAAAATAATAAAATGTGAATAGACACAATGTGGGGAAAAAAAAACAAAACAAAAATCAAACAGTAGAGGAAAATTTCTGTACCTTTTGCAGCTTTCCTCCAAATGGATAAGAGAAAAAGAGCACATTAGTAGTTATTCAGCATTTTAAATTTTTTTTTTTTATTTTGCTAAGACAATTGGCATTAAGTGACTTGCCAGGGTTACACAGCCAGGAAAGTGTTAAGTGTCTGAGATTAAATTTGAACTCAGGTCATCCTAACTTCAGGACTGGTGCTCTATCCACTGCAATACCTAACTGCCCCCTTATTCAGCATTTATTAAAGCACTTCATATATTCAAGGCATAATGCTAAGCACTAGGGTTACCAAGCTAGATATGCTATAGACCCTGTTCTTAAAGAAGATATTAAGAAGGGAGGACAAATGAACAAATAGCCATGGTAAGAGGAAGATAGAGGAAAGAGAGAAGGAGGAAGGTGGAGGGAGGAAGGAAGGAAGAAAGAAAGGAAGGAAGGAAGGAAGAGGGGGAGAAGGAGAGAGGGGAAGAGGGAGAAAGAGGGAGAGACAGGAAGAGAGGGAAAGACAGGCAGAGAGGGAGAAAAAGAGAGAGAGGAGGAAAGAGAAGGAGGAAGAGGGGGAGGAAAAAGAGGAGGAGGAGAAGGAGGTGAGAGAGAGAGAGAGAGAGAGAGAGAGAGAGAGAGAGAGAGTGCATGCTATAAGAAATTTGAAAATGAGCAAACATAATTTTCTTTTTATTAAAACTCTGGATTTTACAAATAGCCAAAAAAAAAAGCATTTCTATATTCAAAGTAGAATAGAAAAAGGATCATATATGAAACTACAACCCTCTATCACATATAACCTACTTAAAAGAAAAAGTATATAATACATTCAAAGCTGTACAGCTTTGTCTGTTTTTCCCTCTAAAATTGTCTGTTGCCTTCTGTTCATTTAAAGAAAATCCTTCCATTTTTCTCTTCTGCCTATTCTCCCCCTTATTTTCTTCCTCTTCCCTCTTCTTTTTTCCTTTCTTCTTCTTGATCTTTTTATGGTTCTTTATTAGTGTTGTACTTTCCAAGTTGTTTGGTGTCTTTTTTTTCTTTTAAAGAATATTATGAATTGCACTCATAATTCTGCTTACTTCACTCTTCATTAATTTATACAAACTTCTCCACATTTCACTGAAAATTTTGTCATTTCTTATTGCACAATATATTCATATATCATAATTAAGCCATTTACCAATTAGGGAACACTCTCTTAGTTTCCTATTCTTTGTCACTATAAAAAGAGCTGCCATAAATATTAGCTTTTTAATCTCTTCATGACCTAGTCTCTTCTTAAATTTCCTGAGCTTACATTTTAGTCACCTCTATGTTCTTTGCAATCTAGATTGTCCTCCTTGCTATTCCTCACACAAGATATTCCACTTCGTAGCTCCCTGCATTTGCACTATTTGTCCTACTATTCCTGGAATGATCTCCTTCCTTATCCATGCCTTCAAGTCACAACTATAACGTCACTTTCTACAAGAAGCCTTCCTAATTCCCCTTAATGTTAATGCCTTCATTCTAAAATTACCTCAGGCATTACTTTTGTGTATTGTTTCCTGAGTCCTTTTCAGTTTTCTTTGACTTCTTAGACTTATAAACCTACTAGTATTATCACACAAAGGCAATGCTTAGTTCAATGACTTTGGAAGCATAATTTAAATCATTTTTCAGAATAACCAACCAATCTATAATTCCACTACAGTATACCTGTAATCTCTGCAATGCTTCCAACTGACGTTTGTCTTTTATTTATTTATTTATTTATTTTTTTGGAAGAGGGTGTTCCCATTTGCCAATCTGATGTGTCTAAGTAGGAACTACAAAGATGCTTTAACTTATATTGCACTAATTATTAATGGTTTAGAGCATTTTAAAAATATGGCTAGTGACTACTTGGTTTTCTTTTTTAATAATAGTTTTAAAAAATTTTTCCAAATATATGCAAAGATACTTTTCAACCCTCACCTTTGCAAAACTTGGTGTTCCAAATTTTTCTCCCCATTCCAGACAGCAAGCAATCTACTAGAAGTTAAACATGTGTAATTCTAAATATGTTTCCACTTGCTGCACAAGGAAAATTAAATCAAAGTGGGGAAAAACAATAAAGAAAAAAGCAATAAGCAAACAAACAGCAACAATGCCAAAAAAGAGGTGAAAATATTATGCTTTGATTCACATTTAGGATCCATAATTCTTTCTCTGGATGCTGATGGTTCTTTCCATCCCAAGTCTATTGGAATTATCTTGAATCACCTTATTGTTGAAAAGAGCCAAGTTCATCATAGTTGGTCATCACACAATCTTATTGTTGCTGTGTACAATGTTCTCTTGGGTCTTCTCACTTTGCTTAGCATCAGTTCATGTAAATCTTTCCAGGCATTTCTGAAACCAGCTTACTAGTCATTTCTTATGGAAAAATAATATTCCAATAAAATTCATATGCCATAATTTATTCAGCTATTCCACAATTAATGGGTATCTACACAATTTCTAGTTCTTTGCCACTATAAAAAGGGCTTGTGTTCTAAATTTTTTCCTCTCCCCCATCCCTTCCCCTAAATGGCAAGTAATCCAATATTAAACATGTTAAAATATATATGTTAAATCCAATATATTATACATATTTATACAGTTATCTGCTGCACAAGAAAAATCAGATCAAAAAGGGAAAAAATGAGAAAGAAAACAAAATACAAGCAAACAACAACAAAAAGTGAAAATGCTATGTTGTGATATGTTTTAATCTTTAAAAATCTCTTTTGATTTTCAGAATTTTTATCAGTTTGTTTTATATTATAAACATTTCCATATTATTACAATTCTGAGAGAAATCTTTTACTAAAAAGTAAAATAATTGAATAAAACTAAAAATCCAGTGACTTACATTATTATTTCTTAGTTGTTATAACTCTCAAAATTGTTTGTCATTACAATATTATCATATAAACTGTTCTACTGCATTAATTTTAATCTATAGTTCAAGCCAATTTTAGATTTTGGGGGACAACTTGAGTCTTTCATTTAATATAAACTGCTATGACTGAGTTTCAGTTAAAGTATAAATGTAATATCAAAACATTTCCTTCTTTGATAGGGGAGGCAAAGAGAACAGATAAGATAGTATGAAGATGAAAAACTAACCTTCTCACTATTCATACCCCTCTTCCATCTTATCCCTTTCCCTTCATTTGGAAGCAGCTAATTCCCCTCATCAGTCACTCATGGAAGGAAAAGTCAGAAAGAATGACTTCTACATTCTGATAAACTTCCCTGTGATTCTGACAAGAACCTTAAATAGATTGTTTTTGTCTATGTCTAATGTAGCCTGATTATCAGCAAGGAAGTATTTTAATATGCCTTCTGTTATTGCTTGTTCACTGTAGGACAAATAGTTGGATGAAGAACTTCATATAATCCCTTTTGTAAATCTGATTTTCAAAAGGTCACATATAATAAATATCTGATTGAATATACTGTGGAAGAAGAGCAAGTTTTGGATTCAGAGGACATGGTTTCACATTGTAGCCTTTCCTACTTGTATAACCTTTGACTTGATTCTCGACTTTCTCACCTATAAAATAAAAATGGGCCAGATGTTCTCTAAAGCTAAGTTTATGATTCTATGTTATATCATTTATATATTAACATATATAAATGAATGCATTTCTGTAGAGATCTTTGAAATTTTGAAAAGTCACAGAATCACACAGAATATTACAGTTGAAAAAGACCTTTAAGATATCAAATCTAAACCATACTTGTACATAAATCTCTTTTACAATGTTTCCAATAAGTTAGCATTCAGTGTCTGTTAGATGATCTTTAGCAAAAGATAATGCTTTATCTTCTGAAGCAATTTTACATTTGACTTTCAAATAGCTTTATTGGTTATGTTGTGATCCACATTCAGTTCCTACAGTCCTCTCTCTGGGTGTAAATGGCTCTCTTCAGCACAAGATCATTGGAACTGGTATCAATCATCTCATTGTGGGAAAGAGTCACATTCATCAGAATTGATCCTCATATAATATTGATGTTGTTGTATACAATGATCTCCTGGTTCTGCTCATTTCACTTATCATCAGTTCATGACTCTCCAATCCAAATCCAAATCCCCTCTAAAATCATCCTGCTGATCATTTTTTATAGGACAATAATATTCCATAACATTCATATACCACAATTTACTCAACCATTCTCCATTGATGGGCATCCATTCAGTTTCTAGTTTCTTGCCTCTACAAAAAGGGCTGGCACAAACATTTTTGCACATGTGGGTCCCTTTTCCTCCTTTGTGATCTCTTTGGGATATAGACCCAGTAGAAACACTGCTGGATCAAAGGGTATGCACAGTTTGATAACTTTTTGAGCATAGTTCCAAATCGCTCTCCCAGAATGGCTGGATTTGTTCACAATTCCACCAACAATGTATCTGTGTCCCAGTTTTCCCACATCCCCTCCAACATTCATTATTATCTTTTCCTGAGAAGTGTGTAGTGGTATCTCAAGAATTGTCTTAATTTCATGCAGCTGATTTTCATATAATATGTTTGCCAATCCCCTTTCAATCCTCATCCCCTTCTTCTGGATGTGCTCCAGTTTATCAGCA
This sequence comes from Antechinus flavipes, assembly GCF_016432865.1. Taxonomy (NCBI): domain Eukaryota; kingdom Metazoa; phylum Chordata; class Mammalia; order Dasyuromorphia; family Dasyuridae; genus Antechinus; species Antechinus flavipes. The sequence continues at coordinate 399,318,011 of NC_067401.1, forward strand.
TCTTTCTTAAAATGTGGCAGTACAATACTTTGAATGCCACTTGATCAAGAGAGAGTACAGAAGGATTATAATTTTCCTAATTTTGAATCTTATATTTCTCTGAATAAACCCTAAAATTGAATGAAGTTTTTTATATCAAGTTATATGATTGATTTTCATATTTACTAAAATGAGATGCAGAACAGTATAGTGGATGTAGTGGCAAACTTTAAATTGAAGGATATGTTATCTGCAATATTTCTTTAGCCTGTCAATATAGTAATCTTGTCTAAAAGGAAATTAGTTTACTCTAGCATTATTTCTTTTTAATGAGCCCATCTGCAGCTTACTGATCACCACTTCTCCAAATCCTTACAAAATATCTTTCAAATAGGTTCAAAAATCTTTCCAGAATTGAAACCACAATCATCAGAGGGGTGTTTGAAGGATATCCCTTTTTCTGAAATAAATATACATATTTTAGGATATGTGATATTTTTCCTCAATCCAGTCCTTCCTATGCATTATTGCTAAAAACAATTTTAATTTTATATAGACCTGACAATGTAACCTTCCTATCCAATCAGTTCCACTGATTTCTTACTGTTTTTAGAATAAGTAAACTCCTCTGTTCAGCTTTTAAAGTCTTATAACATGGATTCAACTACCTTTCCAGCATCATTGAACATTATTATTTTTCATGGACCTGTGATCTGATCAAACTGACTCCATGATGTACCATTTTCATCTCTATGTTTTTATAATGAAAGTTTCATATGCCTGGAATGTACTCCTCAACATCTTTACCACATATTCCTTCTTTTCCATTCATGCACTCAAGTATTACCTTCTGAAAGAAGACATTCTCGATTCTGACTACAAATGTCTTCCCTCCCACAATTTACTCATATTTTACAAATCCGTATATATTTGTGTTTATTAAATTTATTTTATACTGTCTATATAATGTATATAATCATGTATATATGTGTTTATACCCTCTTAGGAATATAAATTATTTTTTTTATTTGCAATTGTATTCCTAGTGCCAAACATACTATCTGGAACATGATTTTTGCTTAATAAATATTTATTCACTGATTGATTGTTTTCTCCTATTGCCTAATTCTTCAAAAGTAGCTAGTTTTTAAAATGTAAAGTCACTTTTTAAGCCAGATTTTTGATACTATACTTTCTAAAATTCAATTGAACTTGTCATAATGTTTTTACAAAAATTTGAACATGATAGCAAATTATAGGCATTTTTCTTCGAGTGCTAGAAAGTAATCAAATTATGATCTAATATGACCTAATTATTTCACAAAGACATGGAGGTTCTGTGATTTCATTATAAATGGGAACTCTTGGGGCCATTTAGAGATTATGACTTGCCCAGAGTTTCAAAGATAGAAAATCTTCAGGTCAATATTTGAATGCATTTTTTTTATTCCAAATTCTACATTCTATTTAGTATACTAGTGTCACTTGTTTTAATGATTATAAATGGCCACAAAATTAATCATTTAGAAGATGGATTTTTTATAAAATCAAGTTTAGATGTTTCAAAGTACTTTGTCTTTAGCTCCTGATCAGAAGCAGTATTTACTTGAGACTAACACATGGCGACATTTAAGGTTCTTAGACTTTATTGTAGGTTACCTTGGAATAAGTGGAGCAACATTTTTGTGAACAGGATGCTGGAGCCTTTTGTTAGGAAAAGTGCTTTAGCAACAAAATTACTGAACAGAATAGCATTCACCAAAAAATCTCTTGGGGGGAAGTAATGAACATAAGTGAGCAATGAAGTGTCACTTGTATTTGAGGACTCTTTTGTTTATACAAGACAGGTACCAGGCAGGAAGCCAAACTTTTTATAATGTCTGTTTTTGTATCCATTGAATCATAGATGTAGAGAAAGCTTCTTTGTTAGAAGGTTGAAAGTAATTTTTCCATCTTTGGGACTAGTCAGCTATTAAAAATGTTCCATATGCTTAAGCTAAGATATAAATCCTGTAAGTTGTCCCTCTGAAATATTTCTCAAAAATAATTCCTCTTTTTATATTTTAATATGTACTACTTTTATTTTTTGGGGGGACAATAACTTTCAGGATTTATGCAAAAATCTATTAACAATTAAACAATTAAGTCTACTAACTGCCACTTTGATTTCTTCCAATCCATCCAAAGCTGCTAGATTATGTATAATTATTTATAGTCTCGTTAAATTCTCCTCTGCTTAAAATTGTTCAGTGACTTGCTTTAGCTTTCAAGGTCCTCCAGGATCTTGGACCTGCTTATTTCTCCAGCTTTATTTCATACTTCATGCCTTTATTCCTGTCATTTTCTATGCATGAAACAACTTCTTTCTTCTTCTCTAGTTGTTGAATCTTGTTTACCTTTAAGGTAAATACCCTTCCTCCTGGAAACCTTTGCTTATTAGCCCAATTGGGAAAATTTTTCTTTCTTTATACCTTAGTCTTTTGTACTCCTTATTTGTTAGCATTACATTCTATTCTGCATTGTATTTTTTGGGCTTTTATTCTGCTCTTACACACAGCATAGTGCCTGACATATGGTAAAATAATAAATGCTTGTTGTCTGAGTCCCTGCTTGTTACCTCGTGGAAGTGACACTGTCAAGGTCTGGCTTTTAAATAGGGTCAGTTTGCCACAGAATGGGGAGAACTGACCTCTGAGTCAGGAAGACCTTGTTTTACTTCATGTTTAAGTGTCCTTTACAAGAGCAGTGAGCATTGTGATCCGGACAGCTGTGTTCCATCAGAATAGATAACAATCAAGAATGTGACTGTGGGCTGTGACCAGTACAAATGAACCTGAAGCTTTCTCGGAAGAAGATGAACGTATGGAAGATTTGATGCTACAAGATTATTGGAGGCTGCTTTCTCTAGCACTTATTTTCCAAACTGTGTGTGATCTTTTACTTGGAGCACAGAGACACTCTTTGAATACTAGTCCAATATTAAATATGAAGTATTTTCTTACTTGCTGCTGCCATAGTTAGTCTTCTAACGAGGTCTCCAGCCCCCGTTTTGGAACCTTGCTGACCTGATAGGTGAGAGTTTTAACAGATATTTTCCTGCCAAGCCCGGGAATGTGTATTCTCCTCCCTACTTTGTTAGGAGAATTGTAGTGAAATTAATGCTGTCTTTGCTTCTGGCTATAATTGCCCTAGGGCTCCACTTAAAACCTTAGTGATTCCCAAACCAAAACTTCTGTTCCTTTCTGTCCCATATTTTTCCCACACCAAAGGACATAAATATTTTGAAGGAAATATTTTATGTCTATTACTGGTATCTCCAGAGTTTGAGCCATCTTTTATTCATTCATTCAAAGGCTGCAGTGTTGGTACTGATATGCTTTCATAGAGGTAATTCCCTCATTGTAATTATATACAAATGAATCCAGAGGTCCAGTCCCTATTTGTTAGTTCATATTTACATATGTGTTGTGTCCCTATTAGATTTCAAGTCCTACAGAAGGAAACTACATTTTTAAACTTTAAAAGTCTTAACTTTAAGACTTCTTTAACTTTAAAACGCCTCCTATACCCACTCTGCACATAGTAGGCACTTAATAATTTGTGGTTAAATGAATGAAATAGTAATGAGTCTAGATACTCCAGGTTTTTGAAAAAATCCACTTTTTTTTTTTTTTGCTTAGCACAATGCTTTGAACATAGTAGGTATTTAATAAATCTTTAATGACTGATTGCTAGCTCATTCTTTGACAAAGTTAGATACTTGAAATCATAGAATCTTGGAATTTAAAAATTGAAAGAGATCTTAGGTTCTACCTAGTCCTACCTGTCTACATCTGAACAAGAATCTTTTTTACAGAATAGATAACAAATGATCATTTGCCTTTGAAGATCTCTGGGGATAAGAAATTAATTGGTCCCAGTGCAACCTGTTATACTTTTGTTTTAGTCATTTTTCAGTTGTGTGTGACTCTTCATAACCCCACTTGAGGTTTTCTTATACTAGAATTGTTTTGCCATTTCCTTCTCCTTCTCAATTAACAGATGAGGAAACTGAGGCCATAGGGTGAAGTAATATCCCCAATTTCAGACAGCTGGTAAGTGTCTGAGGCCAGATTTGACCTCAGGAAGATGAGCTTTTTTTTTTTTTTTTTTTTTTTTTTTGACTCCAAACATGGCACTTCACTCCACTACCTTGCTGACCTGATATACTTTTGAATTGTCCTTATTGTTAGAAAGATTTTCCTTAAATCAAACTGAAATGTTTCTTTGCATTGTTTATCTATTAAACCTATTTTGTTCCCCTTTGGACTCATTATAAAAGTAAAAATTTTTACAATTATTAATGAAAGAAAATAAGCATCTGATGAAAGAATTAGTACTCGACAATGAAGATGCTGAATGTCATGAAATATCATGCATATTTTAGTGACATTCACATGTGAATGAACTAGAATTCATCAAGATTTAATTTTAGGAAATAAAAATTCTTAAAATGGAAAAAACTTATAAAGAATCACAACATGAGGATGCAATCATCTTAAAAGACAGATGGCTTATTTCATTCACTTAAAATGCCTGAAGATGCTAAATTTAAACTTCAATGCTTGCCATTCTTTGCCTGTACTTGATTACTGGTCCTTGTCAGTCCTGCTATTGGTTAGTGATGAAACTTTTAAAGTGAATACACATATACACAATTCATAACTCCTAGAGTTGCTTGTTATGGAGTTTTATTAAAATGAACATTTTCTCACTTCAAGAGAAAATGTTAGTAAGTTGTATTTTCTCCTGAAAGACCTTTAAACTGTAAAAGTCCATAATTACTTATATTTATATGATACTTTAAAAGTTTATGGAACCCTCTCTATAGTACAGAGATGGGATATAGACTATTGAGTATGAGGAACAGTAAGAAAGCAAGTCTGAGTGAATTAGAAAGTGCATGAAGAAAAGTAATACAGAATAAATAAAACAAAATAGGTTGAGGTCAAGTTAGGGAGATCAAGTTAAATGCCAATCAGAAGCGTTTATATTTGTTTTTTGAGGTTATAGAGAGCCACTGAAGTTTACTGAATACAGGAGTGACATCGTCAGACATTTATTTTAGGAAAATGACATGAGTCATTTATCTCCATTATTTACCTTTCTTTCTACTGACATTTCTGTTCTGTTGATTTTCCCCACAATTTCTTTTCCCTGGCTCATGTCCAAACCTTTGTTCGTATTAAAAATCTTATATGTTTCAACATATAGTAATGAGCTTTTAGAAAGTTCTTTTATGTAATTAGGAAAGACTAGTAGAATTAGGAATTGAGTGTGGTTGTGTTTGTTGAGTTGAGAAAGGAAATTTGTTAAATGGAAAATGTACAAGTAGGATAAAAAGATAATTTTCTCCTGGGGATGTTGCAGGTATGACTCATGGAATGTCACAGTTTCTAGAAAATTAAAGTTATAGGCCACTGAGAGGACAGAGGAGAAATGCCATGAGTGTGAATAGCCTGTATCATGTCATAATGAAGATTTGGATATCAAAAGTGGTATAAAGAATATTATTTAGGAAATGCAAACCAAAAAAGAAACAGACCAGTCATATTGAAGAACAAAGATCAGTGGATGGATATTATGATGCTAATATATGTATAGTTCCAAGAGATTGAAAGGAAAGCTTCCAACACAACAGGAATATCCCTTTTGATGGAATTATCAGAGGAAATGGATAAGTTGTATAGGACAAGGTGAGGATGGGTTGTAATTGATTGATGAGATCACAGAGTCATTTAAATATCAACTTACTGGAATGTTAATTGTGGTTGTGATATGTGAAGCTAAGATAGAATAATGAAAAGGTGAATTGAAAAATATAAAAACAAAAATAACCCATCAATGTTAAAGGAATAAGATACTTATTTCATCATCCTTTAAAGAATCTAAAGGGAAAAAATGATTGCTTCCCTTCAAAATCACAAAAAGACCATATATTCAATCCTATTTAATCCTTTTAATGAATGGAATTGGGGTTGAACCATCTGAAGATGAAGCAAGGAATACACGTGGATGTATGTATGATACTGATAAAATATAGAAATAAAAAAGAGTGGTCATGAATTAATGAACCCAGGCCCCATTCTCATTAGGAATTCTAACTCCTGAAGGTAAATTCAGATATGGAGAGGAGAGATAGTTTTTCAACAGAGACTGGCTCTCAATCCTATAAAATTTAGAGGGAAAGATAGGCATTGGAGGCATTGTGGAAATGGAAAATATGGTAATGGGTAAAAGAAACAGAGATTATTTGCCAGATCTAGGCCAATCAAATTTGGTGATAATGGGTGACTTTGGAGGATAAAGGGACATGAACCCAGGAGAGTAGAATATTGACATTTAATTGACTGCCTTGAGCCAGAGGAAACAATTTTTATAAAAAGAATGAAGCCTTGTGCCATAGAAAATGATTCTCCTTATTACTTTATGGAAAGAGCTAATTTCTTGGCAAGTTCAAGAGCCAATTGCCTAAGGTGGAATTTCCTAAGGTTCCTGTCAATTATATGATGTTATGAATTTAAACAGTTTATGAGTTCCCTAAAATGCCTAAAGGCATTTCTTCTTTTATTAATTTTTTTCACCCTTCTAGTTAGAAGGTCAAAAAGTTGAAAAAATATATCTATTAAATACATCCAATAGTTACTGGGATCCAAAATAACATTTACTCTATAGATTAAAGGAATAAGAATAGGCAATAAGAAACCAAATTATCACTCTTTGCTGATGATATGATGGTATACTTAGAGAACCTCAGAGATTCTACTAAAAAGTTATTAGAAACAATCCATATCTTTAGCAAAGTTGCAGGATACAAAATAAACCCACATAAGTCCTCAGCATTCTTATATTTCACTAACAAAACCCAACAGTTAGAATTACAAAGAGAAATTCCATTTAAAGTAACTACTGATTGTATAAAATATTTAGGAATCTATCTGCCAAGGGAAAATCAGAAACTTTATGAGCAAAACTACCAAACACTTTCCACACAAATTAAGTCTGATCTAACCAACTGGAAAAATATTAAATGCTCTTGGATTGGGCAAGCAAATATAATAAAGATGACAATACTACCTAAACAATCAGACTCCCAAAAAACTATTTTGATGACCAAGAAAAAATAACAACAAAGTTCATATGGAAAAACAAAAGGTCAAGAATATCAAGGGAATTCATGAAAAAAAAATCAAATGAAGATGGCCTAGCTGTACCAGATCTGAAATTATATTATAAAGCAGCAGTTACTAAAACTATCTGGTATTGGCTAAGAAATAGACTAGTTGATCAATGGAATAGATTAGGTTCAAAGGACAAAACAGCCAATAAGTTTAATAATCTAGTGTTTGACAAACCCAAAGACCCAAGTTTTAGGGATAGGAATGCATTATTTGACAAAAATTGCTGGGAAAATTGGAAATTAGTATGGCAGAAACTAGGCATTGATCCACACTTAATACTGGTACACCAAGATAAGATCAAAATGGGTTCATGACCTAGGCATAAAGAATGAGATTATAAATAAATTGGAAGAGCATAGGATAGTTTACCTCTCAGACCTGTGGAAGAGGAAGGAATTTATGACCAAAGAAGAACTAGAGATCACTATTGACCACAACATAGAAAATTTTGATTATATCAAATTGAAAAGTTTTTGTACAAACAAAACTAATGCAGACAAGATTAGAAGGGAAACAATAAACTGAGAAAACATTTTTACAGTCAAAGGTTCTGATAAAGGCCTCATTTCCAAAATATATAGAGAATTGACTCTAATTTATAAGAAATCAAGCCATTCTCCAATTGATAAATGATCAAAGGATATGAACAGACGATTCTCAGGCGAAGAAATTAAAACTATTTATAGCCATATGAAAATATGCTCCAATCATTATTAATCAGAGAAATGCAAATTAAGACAACTCTGAGATACCACTACACACCTGTCAGATTGGCTAGAATGACAGGGAAAGATAATGTGGAATGTTGGAGGGAATGTGGGAAAACAGGGACACTAATACATTGTTGGTGGAATTGTGAACACATCCAGCCATTCTGGAGAGCAGTTTGGAACTATGCTCAAAAAGTTATCAAACTATGCATACCCTTTAATCCAGCAGTGTTACTACTGGGCTTGTACCCCAAAGAGATACTAAAGAAGGGAAAGGGACCTGTATGTGCCAAAATGTTTGTGGCAGCCCTGTTTGTAGTGGCTAGAAGCTGGAAAATGAATAGATGCCCATCAATTGGAGAATGGTTGAATAAATTATGGTATATGAATGTTATGGAATATTATTGTTCTGTAAGAAATGACCAGCAGAATGAATACAGAGAGGACTGGAGAGACTTACATGAACTGTTGCTAAGTGAAATGAGCAGAACGAGGAGATCATTATATACCTCAACAACGATACTGTTTGAGGATGTATTCTGATGGAAGTGGATCTCTTTGATAAAGAGAGCTAATTCAGTTTTAACTGATCAAGGATGGACAGAAGTAGCTACACCCAAAGAAAAAACACTGGGAAATGAATATAAACTGCTTGCATTTTTGTTTTTCTTCACGAGTTATTTATACCTTCTGAATCCAATTCTCCCTGTGCAACAAGAGAACTGTTTGGTTCTGCACACATATATTGTATCTAGGATATACTGTAATCTATTCAACATGTAAAGGACTGCTTGCCATCTGGGGGAGGGGGTGGAGCAAGGGAGAGGAAAAATCAGAACAGAAGTGAATGCAAGGGATAATGCTGTAAAAAATTACCCTGGCATGGGTTCTGTCAATAAAAAGTTATTTAAAAATTAAAAAAATCAAATAAAATAAAGCATTTACTCTATAACTATTTATCACACCAACAATCTGAAAGTAGTTTTGGCTGCAAAATGGCACAATAGACAACGCACTGGGATTGGAGTTAGGAAGACCTGAGTTCAAATCCTGCTCTGCTACCCCAGATAAATCACATAATCTCTGCTTTAGTTTCTTTACTTGTTTAATTAGAATAATAATAGTACCCACCTTCCAGGACTGTTGTAAGAGCTATGTGCCAAGGTGCATAGTAGGTGTTATATAACTTTTAGTTATCCTCTTCCTTCTCCTCCAACTCATCCTGTTGATTTTAAATTATGTAACATCAGTAGGTTTGTTACTAATATAATAGAGCCAACAACTAAAGAAACTAAAATTTTATCTTCAAACCTCTTACAAGCTAGATAGCATCATTTTTTTTTAAACATGGGCATACGTCAGCCATTAAGCAAATGTCCATGGACATGCAGACTGTAAATCATCATATTCACCTTGGTGTAATATCATTATATTCACCTTGGATGAAGGAGAGGATGGTGTTGAAAGGCATGCCCTATCTA